>NC_133135.1:32677710-32810488 GCF_048418815.1 Hemitrygon akajei
GAGAGTAGGGAAGATACAAACAAGAGGACATGAGTTGAGAGTTAAGGGGCAAAAGCTTAGGGGTAACACGAGGGGGAACTTCTTTACTCAGAGAGCGGTAGCTGTGTGGAACGAGCTTCCAGTAGAAGTGTTAGAAGCAGGTTCAATTTTGTCATTTAAAAAAAAATTGGACAGGAAAGTAATGGAGGGTTATGGGCTGAGTGCAGGTAGGTGGGACGAGGTGAGAGTAAGCGTTCGGCACGGACTAGAAGGGCCGAGATGGCCTGTTTCCGTGCTGTTATGATTATATGGTTATATATGGTTATAATGTGTTTCCAACAATTTCAGAGTGAAGTTTGTTGACAAAAGGACCATTAGCCCTTCCTGTCTGAATTCAGGAAGCATAAAGGCAGCGATTCTGCCCCCAAATTCTGCTCTGTCCTGAAGACAAAAGCTCCACCAAAATATAAATGGAGAATTTGGGTGCCCTTTTCTATGTCTGTAATCTGTTTCTGCATATATACCTTCACAGGAGGTGTCTTCTCACACAAGTTAAGTGGATTAACACTCACTCTTAACCAGATTTCAAGCTTTAGCCAATGAAGCAACTTAGCAAGTATTAAAGAGCAAGACATTAGCAGTAAGAACTCTCAACGGTCAGAATCAAAATCAGAATCAGGTTTATTATCACTGGCATGTGTCAGGAAATTTATTAACTTAGCAGCAGCAGTTCAATGCAATACATAATACAGAAGAAAAAGAAGAATAAATAAATAAATATATAACAGTATATGTATATTGAATAGATTAAATTCGTGCAAAAACAGAAATAATATATATTGAAAAAGTGAGGCAGAGTTCATCTGCTCATTGTCCATTTAGGAATCGGATGGCAGAGAGGGAGAAGCTGTTCCTGAATCGCTGAGTGTGTGTCTTCAGGCTTCTGTACCTCTCACCTGATGGTAACAGTGAGAAAGGGACATGCACTGGGTGCTGGGGGTCCTTAATAATGGATGCTGTCTTTCTGAGACACCACTTCTTGAAGATGCCTTGAGTACTTTGTAGGTTAGTACCCAAGATGGAGCCAATTAAATTTACGACTTTGTGCAATTTCTTTTGGTCTTGTGCAGTAGACCCCTCCCCACCTGCCCATACCAGACAGGGATACAGCCTGTCAGAATGCTCTCCATGGTATATATATATAGTAGTGTTTGAGTGTTTTTGTCGACATACCAAATTTCTTCATACTCCTAATGAAGTATAGTCACTGTCTTGCCTTCTTTATAGCTGCATGGATAGGTTGGGACCAAGTTAGGTACCAACATAATAGTTCCTCATTTTGTAACAGTGTTTAAATCTCTATGCTAAAATAGCATATTCACTACTTATTTATGAACTAATTATTTGTCTCATTTATCAGTCAAATTAGAATTATCTACATTAACCAACTATATATTGAAATTCTGGTCAAGCTGGCTTTGGCTCAAAATTTCTAAGTTGAAGTTCACTGCTGGATAAATTAGTTAGTTCTAATCTTTGGGAATAAATATTGGATAATGCAGACAATGTCTACTAGGACAACAAGCAGAACAAATCTAACTCATTGTATTACTTCCTATTCAATCAATAGCAAAGCAATGAATGGTGTCATGACAGTGCTATCAAGCAGTACAGTACTCTCCCCATTAACTTGCTTTAGCAACGTATTGTGTTCAGCTGGGGCTTAATTGATGTAGAAACCTTTGAAGAGTGACAGAAATATACAAGCTAAGAGCAAGTTAAAGCTTAAAGTGAAAGGGTTCATTTTGGTTACATGTCACCTTTGGAAGTCTCACCCACTGATATAGGCATTTCTGTGGCAGGAATTCTATTTGTTCAGTGTAACATTGTAGAAAATCTGCTCTCTCCATCTGGTTGAATTTATGCTGTTTTTCCTAAGGTTTCCACCACCCTTTGACTGAATGTGGGAGACATGTTCCAGGAAAGAGCGTGGGAGTGGGACAAATTGGTTAGATCAATCAATGAACCAATGCAGGTACAATGGGCCAAATTGGCTTCTTCTGCAGTGTATCATTTATGATTGAATAATCCCTGTGGAAATTCACTCCAGAGTAACTAATCCTTGATAGCATTACTGTTGTGCTGCTGGGCCAACATACATAAAGCAGAGGCTGCATTTCAAAGTATTTGATGTAACATGCTTTGCTATGCTTCTATAAGGTGCTATATAAATGTACATATATCTTTCTTCCACCTTTTGAAATGAGACTGAATTCTCATCCTTCCAAGTCCCACCTCTTCAAAAGCTCTGGTCAAGTGCACTTCATTCTATTCTTTTGGTTGTGATTCACAGCACAAGTCATCCCTGTTTCCTCATATTATGCCACTTTACAAATGGTGTCACCCCCCGCTTCTTTCCCCCAACCACAAAAATTTTGTGACTGCGCATGTTTATTATAATGATCATTAACTTTCTTAGTCTGGAGCCAAACAAATAAATTAATTACAGAAAGAATAGTAGAGAGATTTAAGATCACATGTGTCATACTTTTCACCATGCTGGTATGACAGAGAACCTGAGTATAAATACAGCCTTTGGAAATTTCCGAGCAGTTTGTTATTCATATTGAAAAGTCATGGGCTCATTTGCTAATGACAAAGAGAGCTTCACAGTGAGCTTTAAACTTGAACATAACGAAAACAATAACATTGGTAAAATCCAAGTCTTCTTGTAAGAAAGCAAAACACATCGTGAATGGCTCTATAAATCTGCTATTACAATTGTCCCATAAGTATTCCAAGTTGTACCTTATAAAGCTGATATTTTATCAGGTCCTCAGTGATGTGGCCCTTCAATGACTTTGCAAGAGTTTCATGTTTTACAAGCTGGCAACATAGTTATTCAATGACAACTAGAAATCATCTCGACTGTGAAGCTAATAAAACATGTTGCACAAGAAAAATTGGCTATCAGCTAATCATTATGAATAACTAGTAGCTGTTTCAGTTCCAAGAGACTGCAGAAAAATGATTCACAGACCTCAACTGCAACGGACAATGTCTTTATGTAGTATCATCTCCCCACTTTGAAACAACAGTGTAGTAAAACAAATCTTGCAATTATAAAGCACCTTACAGGGGACCATAAGGTATAGAAGCAGAATTAGGCCAGTTGGCCCATCACATCTTCTCCTCCATTTCATCATGGCTGATCCAATTATGGCTTTCCATGCCTCTGTCTGGTTGTTCCAAAAGCACTTTATCAACCAATAAAGAACCTCTGAAGTGAAATTAGTGATGTAATGTAGGAGGAATAGCAGTGAATTTATACACAGAATGTGTGTACGTGTGCAATAGAAAGAGAGATTAGCTTTATTTGTTATATGTACATCAAAGCATTGAAACATAGACATGTGTCATTTGCATCAAAGACCAGTGCAGTTGGAAGATAGTGCTGGAGGCAGCCCGCAAGTGTTGCCATGCTTCCAGTGCCAATGTGTAGCATGCCTACAACTTACGAACTCTAACCTGCTTGCCTTTGGAATGTGGGAGGAGACTGGAGCACCCATAGAAAATCCACACAGTCATGAGGAGAGCGATCAAACATTTTGTTTTGGTGAGCGTGAGTAAGGGATAAAAACTGACCAGGTCACTGGGTGATAATATAACTGTTACCTTCCTTTTGGACCTGGTTTTATTTTCATCATAGAACATTAAGGCACAGGAAGAGGCCCTTCAGCCCATAATGTCTCTGCTGACCATTATCCTAACTTAATCTGCACATCTGCCTGTATGTAGCCTTGGGTCTTTCTTGGTCTAATGTCTCAAATTAAGGACCTCACCTTCAACAATGAGATATTCCTGTATTGCGTTGGACCATCAACTTAAATTTTTGTTCTCAAATTTCTAGAATTGATCTTGAACTCAGAATAGTACCCACTAAGCCAGCACAGACACTTACATTTGCACCGATTGTTCATGAAGAAGTAGTGGCAGATCCAACTGAATTTTGAGGGTGTTAAAATCAATTGATGCCCTTCTGTAACCATTAATGATTTCCTATTTGTTTCTGGCATAAGCACTGCATGTCTGAATGGAGGTCCCACTAGAAATAGGGTGCCACGGTAGCTTAGCAATTATCGCAACACGATTACAGCTTGGGCCGACGTAGTTTGGAGTTCATTTATGATGCTGCCTGTAAGGAGTTTGTACTTTCTCCCCATGACCACGTGGGTTTTCTCTGGAGCTCCAGTTTCCTCCCACATCCTAAAGACATACTGGATAATAGGATAAATGGTCATTGTAAATTGTCCTGTGATGAGGCAAGGGTTGAACAGGCAGATTGCTGGGCAGTGTGGTTCATTGAGACAAAGGGGCCTGTTCCACACTGTTGCTCTAAATAAATGAAGATAAATAAAGATGGGAACAGGTAGATGAATCGCAAGCAAGAGAAAATCTGCAGATGCTGGAAATCCAAAGCAACACACACAAGATGCTGGAGGAACTCAGCAGGTCAGGCAGCATCTCTGGAAAAGAGTAAATAGTCAACGTTTAGGGCAGAGACCCTTCATCAGAGCAGGTAGGTGAGCTGATTGCATGAGGTGGGAGTAGTTGTGATATTAACCACTAACATGAGGTTACTGCTTAGCTATTTCCTACTATTCAGATAAAGCTAGCTCTAAACTTCGGAAGTCAATTAATTATGAGTAAATTGTTTACAAATTTTAAGTTCTTGCTTTAAAGATCTGGATGCTCCCCTTTTTTCACTCTATTCTAAATTATTTTGCATCAGTAACATGAGCACCTGGACTCTAATAGCTTTGAGCAGATTTGGTCATATATAGTTGGTTTCATACAGAATCTAATTGTTCTTGCCTTCCCAAAAATATAACACTTTAATGTGTTTCAAACCTTAGAATTTACCTTACAATATCACCAAAGCTATGTATACCTCAGCAACATTCTCTGACTTCACCTCTTCCCCAGCTCATCTGCAGCTCAAACCTTTAAATCCAACAATTTCATTTCATTGCCAGACGAGATCATGTGGCTCCTTCACTAACTTGCATCCCTTCCCAATTATAACCTCACTTTCTCTTGCTCACCAACGTTTGTTTTGGTAAGTCCATTAGATCTTTAAGATTTACGCTCCTCGGCATCTCTCCTTCAGACCAAGCTTTTGCAGTATTTTCTATATCATTATGTTAAAACCATAAGATATAGGAGCAGAAAATTAGGAAATTTAGCCCATTGAATCTGCTCTGCCATTTAATTGTGGCTAATACAATTTTCCTCTCAGCCACAATCTCCTGCCTTCTCCCCGTATCCCTTCATGCCTGACCAATCAAGATTCTATCACCTTCTTTCTCAAATATACGTAAAGACTTGGCCTTCACAGCTGTCTGTGGCAAAGAATTCCTCAGATTCACCATCCTCTGGCAAAAGAAGTTCCTCTTCATCTCTGTTCTAAAAGGATGCCCCTCTATTCTGAGGCTATCCTATTCTCTGGTGTTAGACACTCTCACCATAGGAAACATCCTCTCCACATCTACTCTATCAAGGCCTTTCACCATTCGATAGGTTTCAATCAGGACTTCCCTTATTCGTCTGAATTCTAGTGAATGCAAGCCCAGAGCCATCAAAAGCTCATCAAATGACAAGCCATTCAATCCTGGAATCATTTTCGTGAACCTCCTTTGTACCCTTTCCAGTTTCAGTCCATCCTTTCAAAGATAAGGGGCCCAAAACCATTCACAATACTCCAACTGAGGCCTCACCAGTGCTTTATGAAGTCTCAACATTATATCCTTGCTTTTATATTCTAGTCCTTTTGAAATGAATGCTAACATTGCATTTGCCTTCCTCACCACAGACTCAACCTGCAAATTAACCTTTAGGGAATCCTGCACAAGGACTTACAAGTCCCTTTGCATCTTAGTTTTTTGTATTTTCCCTCCATTTAGAAAATAGTCAACCCTTTCATTTCTTCTATCAAAGTGCATGTCCATACACTTCCTGACACTGTTTTCCATCTGCCATTTCTTTGCTCATTCTCCTTATCTGTCCAAGTCCTTCTGTAGCATCTCTACTTCCTCAAAACTACCTGCTCCTCCACCAGTTTCATATCATCTGCAAACTTTGCAACAAAGCCATCGATTCCATCATCCAAATCATTGACATATAATGTAAAAATAAATGGTCCCAACACAGACCCTTATGGAAAACCACTGGTCATCAGCAGCAACCAGAAAAGGCTCCCTTTATTCCTACACTTTGCTTCCTGCCAATCAGCCGCTGCTAGAAATTTTTCTGTAATACCATTGGCTTGTAGCTTGTTAACCAGCCTCTTGTGTGGCACCTTGTCAAAGGCCTTCTGAAAATCCAAATACACAGCATCAACCAATTCTCTTTTGTCTATTCTACTGGTTACTTCTTCAAAGAATTCCAACTGATTTTTCAGGCAAGATTTTCCCTTGAGGAATCTATGCTGATTATGGCCTATTTTACCCTGACACCTCACCCTTGATGATTGATTCCAACATCTTCCCAGCGACTGATGTCAAACTAACTGGCCTATAGTTTCCTTTCTTCTGCCCCCCCTCTCTCTCTCTCCTTGAAGAGTGGAGTAACATCTGCAATTTTCCAGTCTTCTGGAACTATTCCAGAATTTAGTAATTCTTGAAAGATCACTACTCATGCCTCCACAATATTTTCAGTCACCTCTTTCAGAACCCTGGGGTGTTGAGACCCTTCAGAGCTTTCAGTTTCCCAAGAGCCTTCTCTCGAGTTATGGTAATTTCCCACACTTCATGACCCCTGACACATGGAAGTTCCACTATACTGCTAGTGCCTTCCACAGTGAAGACTGATGCAAAGTACCTATTCAGTTCATCCGCCATTTCCTTGTACCCCGTTGTTTTCTAGCGGTCTGATATCAACTCTAACCTCGTTTTTACAGTTTATGTATCTGAAGAAACTTTTGGTATCCTCTTTAATATTATTGGCTTACTTTTGTATTCCATCTTTACTTTCTTGATGACTTTTTTAGTTGCTTTCTGTTGGGTTTTAAAAGCTTCCCAATCCTCTAACTTCCCAGTAATTTTTGCTCTATTATATGCCCTCTCTGACTTTTATCATGTCTTTGCTTTCTCTTGCTAGTCACGATTGTGTCAAACTGCCTTGAGAATATTTCTTCCTCTTTGAAATGTATATATCCTGTGCCTTCCAAATTGTTTCCATAAATTCCAGCCATTGCTACACTGCCGTCATCCCTACCAGTGTTCTTTTCCAATCAACTCTGCCAACTCTTTTTTCATGCCTCTGTAATTCCCTTTATTCCACTGACTTAAGCTCTTCCTTCTCATATCTCAGAGTGAATTTGATCATGTTATGATCACTTGCCCCAAAGCTTTATTTTACCTTTAGCTCTCTAATCAATTCAGGTTCACAACACCCAGTACAGAATCACTGATCCCCTAGTGGACTAAACCATGAGCTGCTCTAAAAAGCCATCTCGTGGGCACTCTAGAAAATCCCCCTCTTGGAATCCAGCATCAATGTGATTTTCCCAATCTACTTGCATATTGAAATCCCTCATTACTATTGTAACATTGCCCTTCTGGCATGCATTTTCTATCTTCTAATTTGTAGACCACGTCTTACTACTGTTTGGAGGCCTGTATACAACTCCCATCAGGATCTACCTACCCTTGCAGTTCCTTAGCTCTATCCACAATGATTCAACACCTTCCAACCCTATGTCACCTCTTTCTAATCATTTGATTTCATTTTTTACCAACAAAGCAACGCCTACCTGCCTGTCCTTTCGATACAATGTGTAGCCTTAGTCATTAAGCTCCCAGCTATAATCTTCTTTAGGCTACAATATCATACATGCCAATCTGTAACTGTGCTACAAGTTAATCTACCTTGCTCCGTATACTGCACACATTTAAATATAACGCTTTCAGTCCTGTATTCATCCTTTTCAATTTTGTCTGCCTTTTACATTGCAGTTCATCCTGTTGACTGCAATTTTGCCCTATCAACATCCTCTCCTCACTGTACATTGCTTCTGTTTGTAAACCAGCTACCTCATCTTCAGCATTATCATCGGCCTTTCCTACAATACTTCTTGCATTTAAATATATGCAGCTTAGAACACCAGTCGCACCATGTTCAACCTTTTGATGTCTAACTTTGTCTGAGGTCTTCCAACATCTGCCTCCACAACCTCTCCACTAACTGTGCTAGCACTCTGATTCCCATTCCTTGCAACTTCAGTGAAAAACCCCACCGTGCAGCATTAACAAACCTTCCTGCTGGGATATTAGTTCCTCACCAGTTCAGATGCAAAACGTCCCTTCCGTACAGATCCCACCTTCCCTGCCAGAGAGCCCAATGATCCAATATCTTTGTGTGATTTGCTGTCAGTAGTTTTGTTAGATATAACTCCTGCATGATGCACAAGGTTACCTTTCCTATTTTAAAGCTGCTACATTAATGAAAGGCTGGCTGGTGGTTAATGAATTAATGAAAGCGCCGGACTCCGGAGCGAAGGTTCCCGAGTTTGAATCGAGTCGGGCCACTCCCAGACACGCTTTCCATCCGTGCCGGGTTGAGTGTCAAGCTCGCAACTCGGCCTCATAAAAAAAAACACTGCGCTGTGAGAAGGATGTGGGGGATCAATCACAGAATCTTTCCTCCAAGACAACCACTTGAAAAAAATAAGTGGTCGCCAAGGCTCTGGCAGAGTATGGCACACAAAAAAAAGCATTAATGAAAATTCTTGATGTTGCTGTAATTTCATTCATAAATAGGAGAGGGACCTTCAGTTATGACATTTATTTTGATATATAAAATTTTGAAAATCATAAATTTATAAATGAAACACATGTAAATCCTCCACTAGCTTTGCACAAAATAGCTAATTATAGCTCATTATTATAAATGATAAAATTATATCTCATTATTACTTATTTGCAATTAATATAGAAGATGGGAATATCTTATTCAGATATGTTAACTTTAGCTTGTTAACTATCGTTAACTATTTAACTCTAATGCTAATTGTTTCTATGTTAAATGCCACATAAATTTGTTAAAAAGTGGCTCTAACACAAAAAGTAGAATCAAAAAGACTGGTGGCATAAGTGTGTAGTGTCAAGCTCGAGCCTATGTGTGTCACTGTTGAGCAAACTAACTCTGGAATACGACAATCTGATGAGAACGCGTGTTGGAGTAGTTGAAGAAAAGGGATAATTATTGAGTTCCATTCACTTGAGTAACAGTGTATGTCTTGCTATTCTAGTCTCTGAATAAAGGAAGTAAATCTATTATTTACTTTGCTCTATTTTTCAGGTGAACTGCAATTTATATGTCTAACATTCTAACTGAAATTAATGATGACAATAAATTGGACTGAGCACATGTTATAAGGACCCTCAGGTCAATTCTGAACATTGGGTACCACGCATTAACCTACAAAAAATATTGGTGAGACACTTTGAAAGCATATTGAAACAATCCTTGCTTTTAGTCAAAGAAAACTGAAAGCAGTGTTGTTTCTGGTAAGATGGTGGAGCACTCAGTTGCAGTGTCCTCTCTGGGTCCTTTATGATCTTTTAATGATCACAAGACACTGCTGGATATTTAGAACATCAAGTACTGCAAGTCTATCCCATCAGCAAGTTGCTCGATAGCAGTGGAGCTGGGTTTGTTATGTCCCATATTGCTGCTTGCTACAGCAACTCAAGGTGGTGGGCATCAGAGGCAGGGTGTGAGGAGGTGCATAGTCCAACAAATGGTGCAAATGATTGTTTTAATCTTCTGGATGTTTTTCTTGTGATCGCAAGACCCTGTTCTTCGACATTGGTAATATAGAAAATAGCAAGTCCGGTTCATTGGTTCATTGGCAAGATCAATGGTAGAGAAGCTGCTTGGCCTTTGTTGGTGTGTGAACCAGTTCCACATGTCGCTGGGTTGCCTGTTGCAGCCACCCAGGGGAGGTGACATTGGAGGCAATGTGGTGCGGATGGGGGAATTGGCTTCCAGTGTTCGCTTGGTGGAAAACAAGGTGAATTGCATTTGTCCACAGCTGCACTGGTGCAAGATGAAGAACTGCCTCTTGTTCTTGTAGAGAACGTGGCTCCAGGACAACATCCCAAGCACCTTCAATCTATAGGCCAAGATACTCAGGCACTTGGGCTATATTATTGTTACTTTTTGTGACTGCATGTTTTACTGCTATCACAGTTATATGTGTTATATGTGCTTTGTGCTATGTGTGACTGGTGATACTGTGTTTTGCACCTTGGCCCCAAAGGAACGATGTTTTGTTAGGCTGTATTCATATGTATGATTGAATGAAAATTAACCTTGAACTTGAGCATGATCTTAAACTTGCTTTATATTTTCCCCAGTCCTATGTATGTGGTATTTAACAAAAAACAAAACTAGCATAGCGGTAATCGGTCCTACATTCACTCAACAGTGATCAATCCTGAGTTTCACTCACAATGTTTTTCTAGAAGATGGAGCAAGCTACAGTATGCCACTTTCATATTTGACAGAATTCTGGGGAAGTCTATGATGTGAACATTGATTCAGTGGCAAAAACTCTTAATATATAAGACAACGAAATTAATTGTCATCAGAATGTCATGAGAATCAGCAAAAGTGTCAGTGATAACAACCGATTCAACAGACCTTATGAGAGTATGAAACTTTTATGGTAGTTTAGTTTTAACAAATTCAATTAATCTTCTTTTGGCAAATGGATGGAAGGGCAGATCATAATGATGGTATTATAATTCTGCAACCAGATATATGCAGATTGTATGATTGGGAAGTGGAGTTTAAGAGGAGGAAGTATGAGGTCATGCACTTCAGTTAGAGGAATCAAAAGATAGTCTATTATCAAATGGAAAGAATCTGCAAGTAAGGTAGTTCAGGGGGATGCAGATATTCTTGAGCACAAGTCACAAAAAATCAGCAGGCAGGTCCAACAGTAGCTAAGTGGTAAATGACAGGTTTGTTTTTAATGCAAAGTGATCAGAATTTAATAGTAAGAATATTGCATTACGGTTACATATGGCATTGGTGAGGCCACGCAAAGGATACTGTACACAGTTTTTGTTTCCTGATCTAAATAAGGATTGGAGGTGAGCTAAAGAAGATTCACCAACCTAGTTCCTGAGATGAGAGGAATATCCTAACAAGAGAAGCTAGGCACTTCGGGCCTGCTTTCCTTTGGGGTCTAGGAGATAGAGGATTTACTAACTGCAAAACGTAAGAACTACTTGAAATAAAAACAAGGAGTGCGTAATACTGTATCTAACTTTGTGTTTACTTTAAGTGAGGCACACAGGTATCATATAGTAACGTCATGACGTTTGCACTTCACTTATTTTTACATATAACCTGTAATGAAATACTTAAATAAACAAGAATGCTTAATCAAACAAAATATTTACAACACACAGAAGATGCTGGTGGATCACAGCAGGCCAGGCAGCACTGTCGACGTTTCGGGCCGAGACCCTTCATCAAAATATTTACAATATTATTCAAATACTACTGAAATATTAAGTACACAGCACTCCTCCCTGCTTAGCTATGAATTCCTACTCAATAGAGGATGCATCTCAATTATACACAGTATATATCCACAGCATAGGTAAGTCTTTAAATTGTTCCATTCAGGCCTAAAGATTTAATGGCTATGGAGGCTTTCTTACTCCCGTGGAGAAGATATTTCCTGACAAGGGGGAACCATTCTGCTAGACAGGTGAGACTTGTGGCTGAGACAACAATCTCATGTTCTGGGGCCGCTTCTGTGGTGGCTGCAGGAGTGGACTCCGAAGAGGTTCTGACAGATCTGGACAGCTTTCTTCTCCTTCGTTTTTCTTCCAGTTTGTGCATCTTGACCTTGGGAAGATGCATTTAGTTCACTGGAGTGTTCTCTACTTCTACTGCTGCCTTTACAATCTGATCTCTCCTCTTGGTTTACTAATCCACAACATCATCTGACAGATCCTCTGATTTCATATTTCTATTGACTCCTTTTATTTTTTTTCCTTCCATTAATCCAGCTGGGCTTAGGTCTTTGCATCTACATTTACAGGCAGTTTCTTCTCTCCCTCTTGGAGTACTTGCAATAATCTTAATGCAGGCAGAATAGTTTTTTTCAGAATCAGAATCAGAATCAGACTTTAATCGCCAAGTACCTATGCACATACAAGGAATTTACTTCCGGCAGATGTTGTCTCTCTGCTCATAACAATAATAATGATAAATATAAATGAAAATATAAATTATACATACAGGTAGTGCAATCCAAGTAATAGTTAGCTGACAGTTAACCGGCAGTTAACTGTTCAGCAAAGTGACCGCAGTAGGGAAAAAACTTCTCCAGTGCCTATTAGTCTTAGTCTGGAGGGATCTGAAGCACCTACCAGACGGAAGCAGATCAAACAGTCCGTCCGTCTGTTCATGCGTGGTTCTGTATAATCCAAAATCCGAATGCTTGCAACTTTCCTGAACCTCCTTGAACTCTCTTCCACTTTAAAACCAACCCATGTTTCGCAACTAACTGCCTGATTTACATAGTGAGAAACTTTCCCAGATATGTTGCCTACAATAACTGTTGTAGGCGGACCTCTGCTTTCGTCTCTTTCACACTTCCACTCGGCAGCATTGTCCTTCATTGGTCCAATGTGCTTTCCAACCAGAGATGCAGAGGTTGGCAGTAGCACCTGGTTTTACCACATAGAAACCCAATGTGGCTTTTTGTCAAGTCAAGTCAAGTTTATTGTCATTTCAACCATAAACTGCTGCTACAGTACAGGACCTCCAGGACCCTGGTGCTACATGAAACAGCACAAAACTACACTAGACTACGTAAAACGACATAAAACCTGCACTAGACTACAGACCTGCACAGAACTACATGTTGCTTGATGTATGTCACTGTAGGCCACTCCGGAGCTGATATCTGTTATTTGTCAAGCAGGGTGCCGTGCACAATCCTAATCTGATGAAAAACAGATGTGGGAGCACAGAGGAACATCTGGAAATCTCCAGGAAGGCCTTCTTCGTCGCTGCTGCTGTTGTGAGGTCCGGGTCTCTGCTGAGAAGAGCAGACCCCCAGTCCTCAGGGTTGTGTTGGCGGGGCGTCATAGTGCGCTCGGCAGAGGATGGTGCTCAGAGAGGCTGTGCCGGAGGGGATGGTCGGAGGCTCGGAAGTTCGACGGACTCAGAGTCCGCTGCGGTCGGGGTGCTTTCACTGTGTGCTGCGCCTGCGAGGCTGAGTCTGGCACCGTGGAAGTCCAGAGCGGGGGAACTCCCTTCTGCCACCTGCATGGGATGATGAGTCTATCAGGACCCTGAGGACTTGTGGAAAATGTGTGGTGGTTTCTTTCGAACTTACAGTCTTTTAACATCTTTGGACTATTTTTACTGTGCCCATGGTCTGTTTTTTTTTAATCAATTATGGTATTGTCTGCACTGTTGTAACTATATGTTAACTATAACTATATGTAACTATGTGGTTTTGTGTAGGTCTTGTAGCTTCAGTTTTTGGTTTGTCGGGTGGTAGAGTTGGTCTCTTGACTTGGTGTGTCTGGGTAGTCTTGTCTGGTAGGTTTGGAGCTCCTTTCCGGGTAACGCGCTGAGATTGTAGCGCGATATTAATACGCAGCAGCCTCTCCGGACTCTGGATTTGGGGATTACCAAACGTTATGTGGATTTTTTGGTGTAGTCTGTTTTGTCTAGTGATTTTGTTCTATCATTCTGGAGAACGTTGTCTCATTTATTAACTGCATTGCACTTGTGGTTTCTAAATGACAATAAACTGAACTGAACTGAACTGTTATGAATGTGATTCCCTCAGCAGTTATCTTTTCTCCCGTAACAATTCTTAGATAATTCTCAGTATCTTTGAGTTCAAACTCATTTTGTGAAATGACTGAAACAGCTGAAATAGAGTCCAATTCCATTTCAATTAATTTGCAGTTCACTTCTGGCATAAGCCATATTACCTGCCTATTGTTAGCTTTCACTTTGTAAATCTCAGGGCTACTCAGTACTGCAGCACTCCCATCATTATCAGATTTTTTTTTACCAACAGCATGCAGATTAGTGCTCTTCTTGAAACTGCAACTTGATTTTTAAGAAAAATCTTTTTCTCCTCCCTGTGCAGTCCATTTACTTTTGTGCCCAACATAGTCTATGTATATGAACTACTTGTTGCATTTTCTGCAGCTTTCACCTTTAAACCTGCATTGGTCTGGTGTATGGGAAACCCTGCCACATCAGTAACACAATGTGTAAAGCCTAGCTGCTTTCTGTTTAGATATTGTAATTTTGTTCATGCTCCCTTTCATTCCTGACTGCAACTCCGCTGTTTCAGGGATTTCAGCTGCTTTTTTAAATGTAAGTTGTTCTTCAGTTAGGAGCCTATTTGAAAGCTTTCTTGTAAGCTTCC
Organism: Hemitrygon akajei; assembly: GCF_048418815.1. Taxonomy (NCBI): domain Eukaryota; kingdom Metazoa; phylum Chordata; class Chondrichthyes; order Myliobatiformes; family Dasyatidae; genus Hemitrygon; species Hemitrygon akajei. The sequence goes on from NC_133135.1 coordinate 32,692,175, forward strand.
ACAAGCTAAATGATCTCTCAGTGCACCATTAAGACCATCAGTGAACTGACAATGTTCAGGTAATCTCTTCAATTCAGCCATGTACACTGAAATGGACTCACCTTCCTTTTGATTCTGCTTATGAAACCTGAAGCATTCTGCAACTAACAATGATTTTGGTTCTAAAGTCCCTATATTACTTTCATGATATCAGCAAAGCTCATTTCAGCTGGTTTGGGTGGAGCAGTTAAACTTCAAACCAAATTGTATGCCTTTAAGTCCAAAGCACTCAGCAAAATTGGCACTTGCTTCTCATTGGCTATGTCATTTTCTTCAAAATATTGCTCAGTTTTTCACAGTATACAAAATCTAGTTTTCTGTTGTGGAATCTAACACATCATTTTTTCTGATGTAGCCAGCTATTTCTGCTCTTTTTTAAATAATTATTATCCCCTGATACTTACTATTTTTGAACCTATGAATTCTTCTGTTTTCCTACCTTTCTTTTAAACATCTTCCCTATGAACACATAGGTGTTCAACACAAACACCTGCATCTGGATGCTGTTCATCGACCATAGCTCAGCATTTAATACCATCATTCCCACAATCCTGATTGGGAAGTTACAGACCTGGGCCTCTGTACTTCCTTCTGCAGTTGGAAGATCACAATCTGTGCGAATTGACAATAGTACCTCCTCCTTGCTGACATTCAACACTGGTACACCTCAGGGGTGTATGCTTAGCCCACTGCTCTACTCCCTTTATACCTATGACTGTGTGGCTAAGCATAGCTCAAATACCATCTATAAATTTGCTGATGATACAACCATTGTTGGTAGAATCTCAGAGGGAGATGAATAGACGCACAGGAGTGAGATATGCCAACTAGTGGAATGGTGTCTCAGCAACAACCTGGCACTCAACATCAGTAAGACCAAAGAGCTGATTGTGGACTTCAGGAAGGGTAAGATGAAGGAACACATACCAATCCTCATAGAGGGATAAGAAGTGGAGAGAGTGAACAGTTTTAAGTTCCTGGGTGTCAAGATCACTGAGGACCTAACCTGGTCCCAACACATCGATGCAGTTATAAAGAAGATAAGACAGCGACTATACTTCATTAGGAGTTTGAAGAGATTTGGTATGTCAACAAATACACTCAAAAACTTCTGTAGTTGTACCGTGGAGAGCATTCTGACAGGCTGCATCACTGTCTGGTATGGGGAGGGGGGGGGGGGGGTTACTGCACAGGACCAAAAGAAGCTGTGGAGGGTCGTAAATTTAGTCAGCTCCATCTTGGGTACTAGCCTACAAAGTACCCGGGACATCTTCAAAGAGTGGTGTCTCAGAAAGGAAACGTCCATTATTAAGGACCTCCAGCACCCAGGGCATGCCCTTTTCTCATTGTTACCATCAGGTAGGAGGTACAGAAGCCTGAAGGCACACACTCAGCAATTCAGGAACAGCTTCTTCCCCTCTGCTATCCGATTCCTAAATGGACATTGAACCCATGAACACTAACTCACTTTTTAAATATATATTATTTCTGTTTTTTGCACAATTTTTAATCTATTCAGTATATGTATACTGTAACTGATTTACTTATTTACTTATTTTTTTCTTCTTCTTATTGAACTTGCATTGAACTGCTGCTGCTAAGTTAACAAATTTCATGACACATGCTGGTGATAATAAACCCGATTCTGATTCTGATCTTATGAAGGAAGCGTGCTGCTCTGAAGAAAAAAACATGCTGTCCTTTTTTAACTCAACTATCTTGCTGCACCTTTTAAAAACTCGAACGTCTCACTGCACTTCAACAGGTAGTCATATTGAGTTTGCTTAAAGCTTCATCATCACCACTGTTACGTTCTGTAATTCTAAAACATAAAAACTAATTAAATAAAAACAAGGGAATCTGGAATAATATATCTAACTTTGTGTTTACTTTTAGCGAGGCACACATGCATTACATGGTAGCATTATGCTGTATGCCTCTCACTTATCTTTGCATATAACACAATGAATTATTTTAATGATCAAAAATGCTTAATCAAGCAATACATTTACAATATTACTCACATACTATTGAAATATTAAATACACAACAGTGAACTTATTCAAAAATATGATATCTGGGGGAGCTTAACGAGGTAGATGTTGAGATGTTACCACCACTGAACAAAAGGATGTAGCTACAAAATAAGGGCTATATCATTTAAAACTGAGGAACATAGAAATTTCTCCTCTTCCCAGAGAGTGATGAATCTCTAAAATTCTCTGCCCAAAGTGGTGGCGGTGACAAGATCACAAGAAATATTTCAGGTGGAGATGGATAAATATTTGTAAAATCAAGGTATTGGTTGTGGAGAGATGACACAGTCATGATGACATGAGTGGAATGGTAGGAATAAAGAGCATGACAGGAGTTACTCCTTCTCCTATGTTCCTTCTTCGTATGATTCCTGCTAACGGTAACTCTTTGCTCTGCTAGCTTCTTCATTAAGATATTTTTAGCAGTCATCCCATGGATATCTTAAAAGAATTTGAAATCTTCACACTTTCAAAAGGGAGAAATAAAAAAATATGAAACAGGAACAAAAAACAATGAGTTTTATTTTTAAGTGAGAGTAGGGTCAGGGAGTTCATGGTCTTCTACCTGGTATCTGAAGAAATACAAAGAGAGGCAAAGTGGTCAGGTCAACAAATCTGGAAAATCACATTTCAATTTACAAGAAACAATTTTGATCCCCTGACCCATTGCAGAAGATCTTTGCCTTAACTGCGAACAGGTCAGAAAGATATTCAACAAATAATTTCTATCACTTTCAACTATTTTCAAAAACAACATGGTGACAACTGATTTTTCCAGTGCTCAATTTTGGACATCTTAAAATCAACAGCATGAGGGTAATATATAAAGATTTTGATTAAGGTGTTTTTTAAAGTTCAATTCATGTTTTATTTAGATTGAAGTCTGTTGAAGGCTATAAATCTTTCCTGTGAGATCACTGCAACAGTGAAATATACCTTCAATATAAGTGAATTTACCGACATGCCATTGAATTACTTCCTAAAATTCTTCAATGTCTAAGCAAGGGTGGAATCTTCCATTAGAAACCTCATCTTGATGTTAGTTTTGTAAATAAAATGTATCAAAGCAGTAATGCACATAAGTATGAGGCTGCACACAACAGCAAAAAAAAATCAAATTGATGCACTTAGTATTTGCAACTAATAAGATTCATGTATCTCTTAAACTTCTATTTATCATTGTGCAAAAGAGATTGTCGGAAGCATAAAGGTAAAGTCAATGTAACTATGGAATATCTCAGACACAAGTAAAGCTCAGTGATGACCATTATAGCTTAACTAACATCTGCATTTCAATGAAAATCAAAACACTATAGATCCTGAAAAGTTAAAATTCAAAGTCAAATTCACAGTGAATTTATTAACAAAATAGATAATCTCACCACATACAACCCCGAGATTCATTTTCTTGCAGGCTTACTTAATAAATCCATAATAGAATAATAACTATAATAGAATCAATGAAAGACTGTACCATGTTGAATGTTCAACCAGTGTGCAAAAGACAACAAACTGTGCAAATGCAAAAAAAATAGTAATAATAATAATAATAATAATAAAGCAAAAAATATTGAGAACATGAGATGAGCAGTCCTTGAAAATGTGTCCAAATGTTGTGGAAATATTTTAATGATGAAGTAAATTTGAGTGAAGTCATCCTCTTTGGTTCAAGAGCCTGATGGTTGAAGGGTAATAACTGTTCCTGAACCTGAGTCCTAAACCTCCTGTATCACTTTCCTGATGCCAGCAGTGAGAAGAAAGCACGTCCTGGGTGGTGGAGGTCCCTGATGATGGATGCTGCTTTCCTGTGACATTTCGAGCAGATGTGCTCAATGGTGGGGAGGACTTTACCCATGATGGACTGTGCTGTGTCCTGTACATTTGTAGGAATTTCCATTCAAGAGCATTGGTGCTTCCATACCAGGCTACAATTCAGCCAATCAATCTCGACTACCCAACTACAGAAGTTTGTCAAAATTCTACAAGTCACGCTGAACTTTTGCAAACTCCTAAGGAAGCAGAGATGCTGCCATACTTCCTTTGCAATTACATTTACATGCTGGGCCTAGGGCAGGTCCTCCAAAATAATAACATGAAGGAACTTAAAGTTGATGACCCTCTCCATCTCTGATCCTGCTGTGAGGACAGGCTCATGGACTTCTGGTTTCCTTTTCCTGAGGTCTATAATCAAGCTCCTTGGTCTTGCTGACGTTGAGTAAGAGACTGTTGTTATGGCAGCACTCAGCCAGATTTTCAAACTCCCTCCTATATGCTGATTTGTCACCATATTTATTTCAGCCTCCGACAGTGATGTCATCAGCAAACTTGAATATGGCATTGGAGCTGCACTTAGCAACACAGTCGTAAGTGTAATGAGAGCAGAGCAGGAGGCAAAACTCACAGCCTTGTGGTGCAGCTGTGCTGATGGAGATTGTGGAGGAGATGCTGCCAATCCAAACTGACTGAGAATGAAGACAAGAAATCCTGGAATCATTCAACAAGTCAGAATTTCTGCAAGGGATGGGGATCCAGGCCCTTCATAAGTATGACAAAAAGAATAATCAGGTTAGTGTTAAATTGCGGAAATGAATATCCATCAAAATGAAATGGATAAGACAAAGGGAATTTTTTTTTAGGGTGTTGTCAGGGTCACCATGGAGATAGGTTGTGGAGGTCATCTTGTCAATAGGTTAATGGGGATGGAATTAGAGATAGAAAAAATATAGAAGAAAAGCTTTGATATGAGGCTAGTTAGAGAGTGAAAGTACAAAAAGATCAGTGAAAAGGTGTAGGACATTACCAGCTAAACTAACACCGAGAAAAACTGAGCCAAAATCACAAACAATTTTCTTCTCTTTCCCCGTTCTGATATATGATCTTTGAGCTGAAGCATCAACTCTATTTCTCTTTACAGAGCTATGGTAAGATCTATAGTGAGAATTTCCAGTACTTTTTGTTTCTATTGTCCACCTTTCAATGCAGGGAACAGAGAAATGTGGTTATTCCACAGTTAACTGAAGTAATTATCCATCCCTGAATGTGCATATTTATTTTCTGTGTCTATGTTAGTGGCAATGGTGAAGAAGGAAATGTCACATTTAATTAGGTTGAATTCATAAAACTCATGCCCTTAATATACTCGACTACTTAGCTTAAATTAAAACCAACAAAATCAAGCAGCCTAATGAGGCAGTAGTTAAGGTGACAGATAATTAGTGATTCTGGTAAAAACTCATCGATTTTCCAGTAATGGTCACAAACTGACCGCACAGATCTAAATGATGAACCCAGAGCTTCCTAATCAGTTATTGAACATCATAAATTGTTAAAAGGAGTTAATAGGTTTTGCAGACTGAATGGAAGACTGCTACTGACAGCTGTGTAAGCAATGAAATTATCCTTGTTAGAGAAGTCATTGGGATGTTTCAGTAGCTCATTTTACCTTGTAATTAGCTCTACTGGATTATGGGACACAAATCTTTACTTTGTTTCTGTCACTGCAGCAGTAGGAGATCATTGGATCTCTTCAAACAATGAGTATTAATCTCATGTTTAGAATAAATCTATTTTTAAGTTCTGATAATTAATGTATGTTTTTCCATTTATTGTAACTTTAAAGGATTTAATACCCTGAAAATGTACCTTGAAGATTAGTATTGTCTCTGTGTTCCCATTCACCTGTGTTCCTGTTGGGCTGTTCTGTTGGTGTCAGGCAAACCTAAGGCATGTCTTTCGCTCATTTTATATGGAATGAAAAATACATTGCTACATTAGCAACAAATCCTGAGGGGCAGACTTCTGAAGAGTGTATTTTACAGAGGGATTCATTAGCCCTCAGAAACCATTCGAAAACAAACTGTTTGTAAGGACTTGATTTCACTAGTATGTGAGATGCAGACATTTGCCAGACCTCAAGTTGCATTTTCCTTATTGTACCAACAATAACAATTTGTGTTTACATAGCACCTTTAATAGTACAAAGAAAGTTTCTTGGGTGCTTAATTAAGGATGAAAGCACTCAGTCCACTGTAATGTGGACTAGTTGATTACACATAGAGATGTTAAGTGGTTAGTGACAGTGCCAGCAATCAGAAGATCGAGGTTCAATTCTCATCGCTGTCCGTAAGGAGTTTGTCCGTTCTCCCTGTGACTGCATAGGTTTCCTCCAGGTGCTCGGATTTCCTCCCACATCTCTAAAGGACATATTCATTTCCATAGATGCTGCCTGACCTGCTGAGTTCCTCCAGCATTTTGTGTGTGTTGCTTTGCATTTCCAGCATCTGCAGACTTCCTCATGCTTACGGGTTAGAGATAGTAAGTTGTGGGCACCTTGTGTTCGCACTAGAAGCATGGCACATGCATGGGCTGCCCCCAGCACCTCATAAAAAATGATGCAATCAACATATTTCACTGTGTGTTTCGATGTACATGCGACAAGCGAAGCTAATCTTTAACCATTCATGGCAGCAGGTCCCAATGTCCAGTGGCTCTAAACAAGCATTCAGTTCGAAAATTCTCATCATATCTTCAAATCATCTTCATGGTATTGACCCTCTCTGCCTCTGTAAGCTCCACTAGTCGGTTCACGCCCCAGTATATCTGCACTAGTCCATTTCTCGTCTCTTTAGCATCTCTGATTTCAATGACTAGTTTTGGACCTTCAGCTACTTTGAATTCCTTATCTATCTTTTAGTGCTTCTTTCTCCACTTAATAAAACTTCAGTTACTTGCCCCGTCACGTTTCTCAAAACAAATTCTGTGAGTTGTCTTGGGGTTTTTAAACTATGTAAAAAATAATTTGTACGTACAAGCTGTAGCTGTAATCATCCAGGAAGAATAATGGTACTGCAGTGAGACTGTCAAAGTTGAACCTGAAAATGCTGGAGGAAATGTAAAAACACAGCTGACTCTGTAAGAGTTGAATAAGGATGAGATTCTTTATTTTTTTTGTGTGACTGTATATTTACTGCTATGGTAATTAAATGTGTTAGATGTGCCTTGTGCTATGCATGACTGTTGGTTCTGTGTTTTGCAACTTGGTCCCAGATGAACACTGTTTCATTTAGTTGCATTCATGGGTATTCACGTATACTGTAGCTGAGTGACAATTACATTCGGACTTCAACCTGAGATTCCTCAGTGGGTAACTTGTGTGAGATGAGATGAAGGGAGTAAAAATGCAAGAAGCTGCCCCTCTCCCTCTTTTTAGGTGTTTCAAAATTTACCCATCAGAGTTTATCAACTTCCTTTACTCAAGATAAGATTAAGGTCAGCTTTATTTGTCACATGTACATCAAAATATACAGTGAAATGTGTTGTTTGTGTCAACAAGCAACATAGTCCAAGGATGTGCTGGGGGCAGCCCACAAGTGTCGCTATGCTCCGAGTGTCAACATAGAATGAATACAATTTACCAATCCTAACCTGTACATCTTTGAAATGTGGGAGAAAACTGGAACACCCAGAGGAAACCCAGTCAGAGTCATCGGGAGAACGTAGTAACTCCTTAGAGACAGTGGCAGGAATTGAACTCCGACTGTGATTGCCGGCACAGTAAAGCGCTATGCTGGCCGATACACTGTCACTGATGATGTCAGGTTAACTTATTATCATGCACATCAATGTACACTTAGTTGCACGAAGCTGCCAAAAGCAGCAATAATACATACAATAATAAATACGGCCACGAATTTCAAAGCAATGGAATAGTGCAAAATGTAGAAGTGCTAAAGTGACAATTGTGGAAGAGGTAGAATTAAGGGTTTGAGAGTGTGACAGCATAGTGGAAATTGAGCAGATATGATGAAGATCCATTGAGAACCTGGGCTCCTTTCGTTCTTCCAGTGCAATGTATAAGATAAAGGGAACCACTAATAACTCTATTTGGAGTAAGGTGGGCAATGGGATTAGAGAAACAGCAGATTCCCCCATTATCAAGTAGCACAGTGAAGGAGCAACAGATGACGGAACAATCCAATCAAACAAAGCCAGTACCAAAAGACCTGTTCTTTTAAATAATCTTTTCAAGGCAGATAATAATAGAGGGATGTCCCAGTGGGGCCTGCATGACAAAAAGATCCTAATTTTGATCCTCATTCTTTGCCAGTTCTGTTTTTCTCTCAAACAGGTATATGTAGAAATATTGCAATGAGCATCAGTATAAAGGATAAAGGAAAATTGGACTGATTTTTCTCCTAATTGTTTTCTAACTGGATTAGCTCAGTGTAACTGGATATTTACAAAGGAGTATGTCAACTGTATCAGAATGATAAACACAGCACTAGATTGCTGTTCAAAACAATGTTTAATAATATCCAACTGGTTAAGCCATAAAAGACAGAATCTAGTTGGCCAGCCTCTTCACTGTTTCTTCATAGGTCAACTCCTTCGCCCCAGGATCAACCTGGGAATTTTCTCTGGACTGCCTCAAATGCAAATTTATCTTCCCTTAAATGTAAGACCAAAACTTTACACTATAAAGTTGCATCAAAGTCAATCTGCTTTTATCATCCATTCCACTTGCAATAAAGAGAACTTTCCATTAAGTTTCCTAATTAGTTGCTGTAACTCTATGCTAATGTTGGTATTTCTTATAATAGCATCCTCAGTAGACTGCAAAACTTCACTGGGATTAAACTTCATCTGCCAATTTCTTGCCCATTCACTTAATCTACATATATCCCTCAGGGATCTCTGTGTCATCCTCACAATATGCCATCAGGGCATTTGGCATCCAAAGCTTTAAAGTAGAATTAAAATAGTTGAGACTCCAGTACCTTTGGCACCTCAATAGTTGCCAACACAAATGTGATCCCCCTTAGTCTGCACCTAAGTTAGCCAATGCACCATCCAATATAGTATTCTCAACTCCATGTGTTCTTGTCTTGTGCAATAACCTTTTCTGTATTCTGTAATGGAATGACTTTGGAAATGCAAATTCGTTACATCGTTTGGTTCATTATATCCTTGAAACAACTCTAGCAACTTTGCCAAAAGTGGTTTCCTTTTCATAAAAACACTTTGATTGAATGTCATATGATATCTGATAGCCCTGCTTTTACTTTCTGAAGAATAGATTCCAGCATTTTTGCAATGACAGATGTTAGGCCCATTGGCCTACAGTTTCCAGTTTTCTGTCTAACTTCTTTCTTGAAAAGTAGCATTACATTTACAGCATTTCCATCTTCTTGAATGTTGGTAGATAACAACCAACAACTTCAATATATCTGCTGTCACTTCCATCAAGACCCTAGGATGCAGGTCACCAAGTAAAGGGACTTGTTAGCCTTTGACCATATTAGTTTACCAGTACTTTTCTTCTCAGAATCAGAACCAGGTTTATTATCAGTTTTATGACAAGAAATGTGTTGTTTTGTGGCAGCAGTAAAGTTCAAAGATATAAAATTGCTAGGACTTACAAACTGAATAAATAGTACAAAGAAAGTAATAATGAGGTAGTGTAATGAGTTCATGGATCATTCAGAAATATGATGGTGAAGAGAGGAAGCATTTTCTCAATCATTGTATGATTGCAATAATGAGGAGGGGACTAGTCTTCAATAGAGAGGGTCCTTAATGATAGATGCTGCCTTCAGAATCAGAATCTCCTTGGTCTTACTGACATTGAGTTCAAGGTTGTTGACATCGCTCAAGCAGCTGATCTATCTCACTCCTCATCACCATCTCAAATTCTGCCAGTAATACTTGTGTCGTCAGCAAATTTATCTGTGGCATTTGAGCTGTGCCTATCCACACAATCATGTGTAGGAGGAGATGTTATTTCCAACTGGCACAGTTTGTGATCTCCCAGTGAGAAAGTGAAGGATCCAGTTGCCGAGGGAGGTACAGAGGCCTGATTTTTGGAGCTTGTTGAATAGGACTAAGGATATAATTGTGTTGAATGTTGAGTTGAAATTAATAAACAGAAATCTGGTGTAGTTTTTACTATTGTCCAGGTGATCCAAGGCCAATAGGAAAGCCGGTGAGTTTTCAGCTGCTGTAGACTTATTGTGGGAATGGGCAAATTGCAATAGGTCTGTGTCCTTTCTTATGCGGGAGTTGATTCTAGCCATGTACTGCCGCTACCTGTAAGGAGTTTATAGGTTCTCTCCGTGACAACAAGGGTTTCCTCCAGGTGCACTGGTTTCCTCCCACAAGCCAGAGATGTACCAGTTTGATAGGGTAATTGGTCATTGTAAATTGTCCCATGATCCGGACAATGTTAAATTGGGGATTGTTGGGCGATGTGGCTTGGAGGGTCTGAAGGGTCTATTCTATACTGTACCTCAAAAAATAAAAATTAACTTTAAATTAAATTTTTTTAAAAGTACTTCATTATAGTAGATATGAGTGCTACTGGGTAATTCTTGAGACACCACCACTTTAAGAAGTTGTTGATGTTGGGAAGACTTGTGCCTGTGATGGAGCTGGCTGAGCCTACAACACACCGCAATTTCTTATAATCCTGTGCATTGGAGCCTCCAGTCAGAATGCTCTCCACCATGCATCTATGAACATTTGCATGAGTCTTTGGTAACATACTAAATCTCCTCAAACTCCTAACAAAATAGAACTGACTTCTTAATGATTTCATCATGATAGAGATTATTATAATATCCTCCTTTACTATAGCTCCTAATTATCTATTATTATCAGAATGTTTTGATGTCTTGTACCGTGAAAACAAATCCAAATAATTATTTGGAAACTCTTTCATTTCTGTATTCTCCATTATTTATTTTCCAGCCTTGTTCTAATAAATTATTATTTACTTAAGCCACTTTCTTCCTTTGTGTATGTCTATAGAAACTCTCCACTGTATGATTTCATATTATTCACTAGTTCACCCTTATACTCTAACTTATTCCTCTTTAGAATTACTTTTGTCAGCACTTGCTGATTTCTAAAATTTTCCCAAGCCTCTACCCTACACAAATTGTCACAAAACTTTGTCACATGGTGTGAGCAGAATGTGAAAAAGACTAAGGAGCTGGTGGTGGACCCGAAGAGGGCTAAGCTACCAGTGACCCCTGTTTCCATCTGAGGGGTCAGTGTGGTCATGGTGGAGGATTACAAATACCTGGGGATACGAATTGACAATAAACTGGACTGGTCGAAGAACACTGAGGCTGTCTACAAGAAGGGTCAGAGCCGTCTCTATTTCCTGAGGAGACTGAGGTCCTTTAACATCTGCCGGACGATGCTGACGATATTCTACGAGTCTGTGGTGGCCAGTGCTATCATGTTTGCTGTTGTGTGCTGGGGCAGCAGGCTGAGGGTAGCAGACACCAACAGAATCAACAAACTCATTCGTAAGGCCAGTGATGTTGTGGGGGTGGAACTGTACTCTCTGACGGTGGTGTCTGAAAAGAGGATGCTGTCCAAGTTGCATGCCATTTTGGACAATGTCTCCCATCCACTCCATAATGTACTGGTTAGGCACAGGAGTACGTTCAGCCAGAGACTCATTCCACCGAGATGTAACACTGAGTGACATAGGAAGTCATTCCTGCCTGTGGCCGTCAAACTTTACAACTCCTCCCTTGGAGTGTCAGACACCCTGAGCCAATAGGCTGGTTCTGGACTTATCTCCACTTGGCATAATTAACTTATTATTATTTAATTATTTATGGTTTTATATTGCTATATTTCTTCACTATTCTTGGTTGGTGCAACTGTAACGAAACCCAGTTTCCCTCGGGATCAATAAAGTATGTCTGTCTGTCTATTTTTTGTTTCAGTTTGTTATTATCTTTAATTTCTTTATTTAGCAACAGATAATGCATCCTTCTTATGGAATCTTTCCTCCTCGTGGAAATGCATCTTTCCTGAAATTTATGAAGTATCTACTTAATAGTCTAAACTCCTGATCAACATCTTAATCTATTTTGCCAGACCATTGTAGCCAACTCCTCTCTTATCCTGTTTTTAAGTTTAAGGCACTAGTTTTCAGATCTAGACTTCTCACCCACAAATTGATTCTTTAAAGCTGCTGTGCTATGATCACTCCAAGGGGATTCTTTATTATGAGATCACTTGTTAATTCTGTCTCATTAGACAGACCAGATCAGAAATAGCCTGCTCCCTGGTTGGTACTTCAACGTATTGTTCCAAGAACCCATCCCAAGCATAACATCCTGTTGTAGGACTATTGGATGCTCTCTTTATATGATGCAATGGATTAATGACCTCACAATAGATCATAGAACGTTACCAGCCCAGGAGGTTGTGAGGACCTTTTAACCAACTCTAAGATCAATCTGACCCTTCCCTCCTACATAGCCCAGCATTTTTCTATCGTTAACCCTAACCCAAATCGCCCTAATGTAAACACGAGGAAATCTGCAGATGCTGGAAATTCAAGCAACACACACAAAATGCTGGTGGAACGCAGCAAGCCAGGCAGCATCTATAGGGAGAAGCGCTGTCGACGTTTCGGGTGGAGACCCTTCGTCAGGACCCTTCTCCCTAATGTATCTGCTTCTACCACCACCCCCGACAGCACTTTCCTCCAATCACCTTAAAATTATGCCCCCTCGTATTAGTTATTTCCACCCTGGGAAAGAAGTTACTGGCATTCCACTCCAATCTAGCTATTTACATTGCAACTGTAACGATAACACTTTATTCTGTATTCTGTCATTGTTTTGCCTTGTACAACTTCAATTTTTTAAATGAAATAAACTGTATGGATGGCATGTAAGAAAAGCTTTTAACAGTATATTACAATGATAAGTCAATTATATTTTTAAATACACTTTACTTCTCATGGTTACTTTTATTAACTTGATTTCACCGATTTTTACTCTCCATTGCTTTCAGTATTAATGCTTATTCAAGTCCCCAGAAACAATCGTGAAATTGGTCAGTAAGCCACCTTTTCGAACACCTTTGGGCAGTTTGCACCAAAAAAAACGCAGGATAACAGGAGCCAATTGAATACTTACAACTTGATCTGTATTGATCTTACAGAATGGACACCATAGCCACCCTCCCCTTGGCCTGACACCCAGATTAACTCCATCCAGCTCCACAATCATTGGAGGTGTGACTAATCCTGCTCAGGCTGATTTCCATGAAGACCTTAAACATCTCCTAATACTGCTGGTCTTCGCCCTTTAACTCTTGTTCCGTAGAGGGTTGTATGTCATTCCTCCTCCTCCTGAAGCAGCAGCCATCTAGCTGGCAATGCTATGCACCATGGTGAATTCTCTGCACTTGTCGACTCTGCAAGGCATCTGCACACTAATGTCGTCACATAATCTCACTTTTAAAGACTTGATGGCATATTCCACACTGTGCTTCTACAATTTGTGTGACTCTTATTATTGCAGTATATTTAAGGTAGATTTATACAAACTGGTGTGAGCAGCCATAAAATTACCAAAAGCTCTTGTCTCTCAGGTTCCATCCCTTCAACTGCTGAAAATGTCTGGTAGTCCAATTTCTTTAAGGATGATGATGTCATTTGAGTTTGGCAGAAATGGGATTTTGACCTTGAATAAATTCTTATGATAATTCATAAGAGTATGCAGTATAAGGAGAAGAATCTTTTCCCATTGAGCTAAAGATCTGTATTCCAAGCAGAAACTCTTCTGAATACATAAGTGCAGTCAAATCCCAGTGCTAGAGATCCAATCTGTTCATCACTGCAATAAAAGTAGGAGAAATCATTTCTCAGCCCATACCGTTCCTGGGCAACCTCTGTGAAAGGTGGCCTGGAAATGGAGCAGAGATATGCTGAAAGCATTTGGAAAGATCATGTATTGAGAAAGTTCAAAGTCAATGTCATCTTGATTTCCATGGAGGATCAGTCCAGACATGAGAACAGGACCTAAGATCATCAAGCATCATTTCACATTTTAATCCAAGAGGTACAGGTGGGATGTAGTTTCTGAAGACTTAGTGGGAATAGTCACCTTACTGATTGTTTTGTCTTTGCCTGATGCCCTGAGTTCACCAATCCACTCTGAGAACCCTGACCACACCTAAGCTTCAGATCACGGCAATAGCAATGCCTGCAGTAATAACGTGTTGCCATTGTGGTCGCAAGGGTGGTATTTATAAGTGGTTGCATTGACTGTTGTCAGGTCTGATTTAGCTGGTGAGATATCCTGATAGGGAAACCCGTCCCTATAAATAGAAAGGAGAAAAAAAAATTTGGAATGATACCCAGAGATGCAGAAGATTCTGCCAATGCTAGAAATCTTGAGCAACACACACAAAATGCTGGAGCAACTCAACAGGTCAGAGAGCATCTATGGAGGAAAATGAAAAGTCGACACTTCTGTCTGAGACACTTCATCAAGGCTGGAAATAAAGAAAGCAAAAGCCAGAATATAAAGGTAAGAGGAGCTCAAGCTGGCAGGTAATAGGTGACACCAGTTGGATCGGGGAGGGGTATGAAAGGAATTGAGGTTAGAAGCCAGGAAGTAATAGGTGGATGAGGCAAAAGGCTGAAAAAAAGGACTCTCAAAGGAGAGGTCAGTAAACAACAGAATAACACCCCCCTGCTGCTTCTACTGATACTATTCTATCCTGGGCAAGCACGCACCATTGAAATCCAATTTATGATAGGAAGCTTGGTAATGGCGATTTCATTACCTATGCACCTGAACAACAAAAAGTTTGCTAATGCATACAGGACTATCTGGTCCAATTTTGTGATGGATATAATTTTACCTGGGAAGATATTTGCAAATTAAGAAAAATATCAATGTCTGCACTGTTATCAGCTAAACAGCATGGGCCAGTCCATCTGATTTCTAGCCATAATTACTAAATATCTATGGCTTCCATTACAAAGCTAGGAAGAAGCCTAGATGTTAAGCAAGCAATCTTCAAATGGTTGTGTAGAACCATGAAGTGGAGGGGAAAAAATGAGCTTACTCAAAGTTTCACAAAAACAAGACCAGATTGACATTATGCTTATTTTTTTAATAAAGGACAAACCTGAGCCAGACAAATTAAAATAGTTAATGTCATTTCAATGACTAGGTTGCGAGAATATATAAACGTAGAAAGAAAGGGAAAGCAGCCCGGTGAAAACCTTGGTGAACTTTGTATGGACATGGGAGAAATTGGTTAAATCAGTGCTTCCCAACAGCAGCGTTGATATCAATGTGATCCTTGAGCTTGTTGGTTTTTAACAAGTGTTGAAATATCTGTTTCAAGTTGTGACAGCAAAAGCCTTAAATGCCCATGTGTAACAATGTCCAAGCAGTTTCTGCTTTTTGTGAGTATACGGTTCACTGCACTGAGGCCTCTTTCAACAAGGTAAGAGAATGGAAGTGAAATGAAGATCAGTTTAGCTCTTTGCCACTGACCAGGAAACTTCATATGACAGTGCAGCCACATACCACAAAAGCCAACATTTCAAAAAGCATTTTTGCTTCTGAATTTTGATAATTTCTTCTTGCAAGTTCTCTTCCTTTTCTTCCACCTGGAAATTCCAGACTGGTTAATCACCCAGTCTGGAATTTTCAGATCATTCAAATCCTTGAATTAATTCTGAAAATCTGTCTTTACTGACTATAGGTGTAAGCAGTACTCTTGCAAATCATTGTCTGTGAAAGGGAGTGCCTAACTTTCCATGCAGGGAAATTGTGAGACCATTCTTCTCCCAATGTTTTGCTTATATATTTCCAATTTTCTAATTTAAGTGGACACTGCACTTTTTGCCTGGATTAAATTGAAATTCTCACCTTGCAGTTTCATATTTAGAATGCTCGTTTTGTCAGCTAGATCAGCTGGGTATGCCACATCTCCACATAAAATGTCAATCTTGTTTCCCAAGGTCTTGTCAACTTTGAGCAAAATTTCAAACACGGTGTCAAAAAGCTCAAAGAAGCATTTTAAGAAGTAGGCTTTTGACAGCCAATGCACTTCAGTGTGAAGAAGCAAGTGTTCAAACTCTACATTATTATCTTGGCATAACTGGTGAAATACTCTGCTAATTAATGGGTGAGCTTTAATTTTGTTGATAGCAGATATTACAAGAGTCATGCTTGAAAAAAAATCACTGGCTAAGGTTTTTGGCTGTGAGATGTTGATGAATTACACAACGGACTGCAAACAGACATGGAATTTCTTTTTTCATAAGCGCCACTAAACCAGCATGGTAACCATCGGTATATGGTGATCCATCTGTTGCACAAGAAATCATATTCCTAATCGGAATACTTTTATCCTCAATATATATATTGAGCTAATCATAGATTGATTCTTCATTGATATTTGTTTTTAACTTTTTACAAAAGGGAATCTCTTCATAAACTTTTCCATTTTTGATAAGCCATACGTATGCCATTAGTTGTCTCACACAGATGACTCATTCAGTTGTATCCCAAATTCTGTTTCTTTTTGTAGCTCTGTGCATAGTTGATACTCCATGTCTTCACTCATATCATCAGTACAATGAGCTACAAAGTTATTAGTCAGAGGAATTAATTTTAAATACTCGCATCCAATTTGAGAACTTCTGACATTATTATTAATCTTTCACTAATTGTATGAGATTTTCCACACTTTTCTATCATTTTGGGATTATAAGAAACAATGAGATCACCATCAAGGACATTTTTAGCTTTCTTGACAAATAACTTGAGTGTGCAACTCTTTTCAAATGCCTCTTTCATCTTCTGGAACTGAGTAATACCATATGTAGCCTTCTTAGGGTGTCTTTTATGGAAATGTTCCTGCAATCTTGATGGTTTCATGGCTTCATTAGACAGTACAGTATTACAAGTAAGATACATGTGGTGTCGCTGATCTGAAAGGAACAGAATAAGACCATGCTCCAGGTATGTAACATTGTATTGACGCACTTTCTGTACTTTCTGTTTCTTAGCAGAATTAGAATTCATGGCTTCACCATCTTCAGATTCATAGAAATCACGCTGTACATATTTGTCTGTCATTAATGGGGCTAAATGAGTGCTCGCCGCCAGCAGAGCTATGGTTCTTCCTGTGTTCCAGTGCCTCATCCTTTCTTTCAGAAGTGCCTCCTCTACGAACGGTCGGTTAGGTCTTGTGCCTCAAGTTAGCGTGCTGCTTACCCCAAAGAATCTTGAGCACCCCCAATGACTTCTATTTCCCTTAATGTCCCTCATAGGACACATAACTACCCCCATGGGAATCACTGGGTTAGATTCTTGAAAGGGAAATTTGAAAATTACAATGTTTGTAAACTTTTGAGGTGTAGATCCAATAATGAGGACAGCCACACAAAGCAATATTAAAATATAAATTCCATAAAGAAAATAAACATAAGTAGAGCAACTTGATTTTAATTTAGATTTGAACCATGGATAAAAGAAAATAGTATGCATTCTTCAAAGAGCATTGTGTTAAATTGTGCTTTAAAAAAACCTGCATTACAAAAGGGTTACGTAAATTTTCAATTCAAATAAGAACACTTTCAGGCACAAGAATAAATGTTTAAAGCGCTAGCCAATGAAAAGAGAATCTCGCTCTGTATCTGGGATAATGCGGTGCTGAGAATGTGCATTAAGAAGAAGACCAGTGAGAGGATTATGTGAGGTTTACAGTGTCTGTTTGGCCTGTGCGATATCTTACTGACTAATAGCACAAGTAGCTTTGAGCCCTCACTTACTGAGCACAGCGAGCTAATAACAGCATTGTCAGCAGATTGGGACCAGCAAGTGCTGCAGAGAAAAGCAACATTTAAGCTGAAGCTTTAGCAATTGAATTTTTCTTATCAACCCGAATGTTTTGAAAACAAAGTATCACTTTAAGGTTAGGGTTCTGGTTAGTTAATATTTTACACAATATTGCTATCTTGTACTATCTCATCAATTAGCCTTTTGTTGCAAAAGTGCAATTAGGGATTTCAATACACCAAGCTATAAAATAATTGGACGTAAAGTTGCTGACTATACCCGCAATAGGTTTCCAATCTTAACTCTGTGGTTAGCAGAAATTATAAGGTTTTGGAGGATTGATGGAAGTATTGAGCACCCAGGTTCTTGTTAAATGTCAGCCTTAGCTCAGTGGTTGTTGCCCTCTTGTCTTTGAACCAAGAGGTTATGAGTTTGAGTCCTTCTTCTAGAGTCAAGCACATAATCTTGGCTGATATTTCAGAGTAGTTTTGATGGAAGTACTGCCTTCTAACTTACTAAAAGACATTGAACTACAATGATGTTTGCCTTTTCAGGTAGGTAAAACAACATTCTTTGAAGAATATCAAGATAGTTTTATTATTATTATTAGTTAGTAGTAGTAGTAGTATTGTTCCTTCCTTTCTGTATTTGCACACTTCATTGTCTTTTACACACTGGTTGAACGCCCAAGTTGGGTGGTATTTCATTGATTCTGTTCTGATTATTACTCTATTATGGATTTATTGAGTGTGTCCACAAGAAAATGAATCTCAGGTTGTATGTGGTGACATAAGT
Organism: Hemitrygon akajei; assembly: GCF_048418815.1. NCBI lineage: Eukaryota > Metazoa > Chordata > Chondrichthyes > Myliobatiformes > Dasyatidae > Hemitrygon > Hemitrygon akajei. The sequence goes on from NC_133135.1 coordinate 32,710,665, forward strand.
GTACTTTGATAATAAATTTACTTTGAACATTGAACTTTGAACAGTTCACCCTGAAGCCCTAACTAATATCTCTTAATAATATTAATAAAACAATGAATCTGGTTTTAAATCTGTGGTGACATGGTAGGGTAACAGTTAAGTTGGTGCTCTTAGAGTGCCAGAGACCCAGGTTCAATTCCACCACCCTCTGTAAGGAGTTTGTACATTCTCCTCATGGCCGCATGGTTTTCCGCTGGGTTTTCTCCCACCCAAGGATGTATGGGTTAGTAAGTAAATTAGTCACATGGATATAATTGGGCAGTGCAGGCTCACTGGGCCAGAAGAGCCTGTAGCATGTTGTATCTCTAAGTATAAATTAATTAATTAATGCATAAATTAATGAAGTTAAGTTACTACAACAGTAAATAAACCACATACATGCCTTCAAACTATGAATGCTGTAAACCTGACATAAATACAGGAAGTGCTAAAGATACAAAATGCTGCAGATATTGGAATCTGCAGCAAAAATCAAACTGCTGGATTTCAATATTTGAAACAGATGTTTCCCAAAATAACTGATGCTGATGCCAAGGTTAAGGAAAGCATTTTTGTAGGTCCAGAAATCAAACAGGTCATCAAGCACAGAGAGGGTTCTCTGAGTAGAATCAGAATCAGGTTTAATATCACTGGCAAATGTCATGAACTATGTTGTTTTGCAATAACAGGACATTGCAATAAATAATAATGATACTGAACTATATAATTTGCAATAAGAAATATATATATATAAATTAAATTAAATAAGTAGTGCAAAAAGAGAGAAAAATAGTGAGATTGTGTATATGGGTTCATTGTCCATTCAGAAATCTGATGACGGAGTGGAAGAAGCTGTTCCAGAATTATTGAGTGTGTGCCTTCAAGCTTCTGTACCTCCTCCTTGATGTAGAAATGAGAAGAGGACATGTTCTGGGTGATGGGGGTCCTTAATGATGGGTATCAGCTTTAAAGTCTTGATTTTCATTTGTACTCAGTATCTGAAGTTTCTCCCTTAAGCATCCAACAATAATCAGCCAGCATTGATGGATTCCAGTTCCCTGATACAGTTTCTCCATGACCGCGATATCCTGGTGAAACCTTTCACCATGCTCTTCACTGACAGCGCTAAGATTTGCAGGGAAGAAGCCTAAACAGGAATGGAGAAAATGAATCTTTACTGGCCTGTTGCACTTTATCGTCTTGTATGCCCAAATTGCACTGTCAACCAGTTGTACATAGTTTGGTGTCTTTAGTTGCCAAGACATTTTCAACAGCATCTTTGAATGACTTACATGCTATTTTCTCTGGTCCCACTAGAAGTTCATCAAATTGCTTGTCATTGATGACCTGTTTGATTTATGGACCAACAAAAATGCTTTCCTTAATCTTGGCATAACATCCATTATTCTGGGAAACATCTGTCTCAAATATCAAAGTCCTTCATGGAAATTTAAAGCCTTTCCAAAACCTGTCCTTTCATGCAGTGTCCACCCTGCCCAACTATATCCAGCCATGCCTGGATAAAATAGAAAACTTTTCAGCTTACACCATGGTAAAATATTAATCGACTTGAATTATGAATTGAAATAACTAATATAGGCGATTTCAAAAAAATGGTGCATGATAGGGATGATTTTCATGGTCAACTGTCCATAATCCATGAGATACACCCAAAAATATGCAGGAGGCAAAATCTTTGTGTTCCAGTGTAATGGATATTCATGACATCAAAGATGAGGCTTATAATTACGGGATAATATTCTCAATAAAATAACAGATTCAGAATCAGGTTTATTATCACCAGCATTTGTCGTGAAATTTGTTAACTTAGCAGCAGCAGTACAATGCAATACATAATATAGAAGAAATAAATAAATCGGTTACAGTTCAGGTATATTGAATAGATTTAAAAATCTGAATGCAAAGACAGAAATAATATATATTAAAAAAGTGAGGTAGTGTTCACGGATTCAATATCCATTTAGGAATCGGATGGCAGATGGGAAGAAGCTGATTTTGAATCGTTGTGTGAGTGCCTTCAGGAGGTACAGAGTGCCTCCTGTACCTCCTATCTGATGATAATAATGAGAAAATGGCGTGCACTAGGTGCTGAGGGTCTTTGATAATGAAAGCTGCTTTTCTGAAACACTGCTCCTTGAAGTTTTCCTAAGTACTTTGTAGGCTAGTACCCAAGATGGAGCCAACTAAATTCATGACCCTCTGCAGCTTCTTTCGGTCCTGTGCAGTAGCTCCCCAATACCAGACAGTGATGCAGCCTCTCAGAATGCTCTCCACAGCACATCTGTAGAAGTTATTGAGTGTTTTTGTTGACACAGCAAATCTCTTCAAATTCCTAATGAAGTATAGTCATTGTCTTACCTTCTTTATAGCTGCATTGATATGTTGGGACCAGGTTAGGTCTTCAGAGATCTTGACACCCAGGAACTTCAAACTGGTCACTCTCTCCACTTCTGATCCCTGTATGAGGATTGGTATGTGTTCCTTCAACTTACCTTTCCTGAAGTCCACAATCAGCTCTTTTGTCTTACTGATGTTGAGTGCAAGGTTGTTGCTTCAACATCACTGCACTTGTTGGTATATCTCAATCCTGTGTGCCTCTCATCTCCATCTGAGATTTTACCAACAACGGTTGTATCATCAGCAAATTTATAGATGGTATTTAAGATATACCTAGCCATACTGTCATGGGCATAGAGAGAGTAGAGCAGTGGGCTAAGCACATACCCATGAGGTGCACCAGTGTTGATCGTCAGCGAGGTTCTCACCAATCTGCACAGATTATGGTCTTCTGGTTAGGAAGTCAAGGATCCAATTGCAGAGGGAAGTACAGAGGCCCAGGTTCTGTAACTTCTCAATCAGGATTGTGGGAATGATAGTGTTAAATGTTCAGCTATAGTCGATGAACAGCATCCTGACATAGGTGTTTGTGTTGTCCAGGTGGTCTAAGGCTGTGTGAAGAGCCATTGAAATTGCGTCTGCCGTTGGACTATTGTGGCGATAGGCAAATTGCAGTGGGTCCTGGTCCTTGCTGAGACAGGAGTTCAGTCTAGTCATAACCAATCTCTCAAACCATTTCATCATTCTAGATGTGAGTGTTACTGGGTGATAATCAGTAAGGCAGCTCACATTATTCTTCTTAGGCACTAGTATAATTGTTGCCTTTTTGAAGCAAGTGGGAACTTCTGCCCGTAGAGTGAGAGGTTGGAAATGTCCTTGAATACTTCCACCAGTTCAGAGCTTTACCAGGTACTCCATTGGGGTCTTTCACCTTACGAGGGTTCTCCCTCTTTAAAATATAGGATTTATAGCTAATAATTTTGCAAATTAAAACAAATTATTATTAAAACTTAGTCAATATGTTAATCTTTTAGTAAGATCTTCTGCATTACTAATTCACAACTTAATTTTTCTGTGGTGATTTCTAGTTAACTGAAACACTGGGAAAAAATTCATTTGCCAAAAAGTCATTTTTAGTATGAAATAAAAACGGAGATGCAGGAAACATTCAACAGGTCAGACAGTATCTGTGGAAAGAGAAACAGGGTTAGTGCTTCAGGTCAAAGATGCTTCATCAGATTTAACATCATCAAATTCAGGTCACATTTGCTTTGACGAATTATTGAAATGATTTAGTTCTGCAGTGAAATGTTGGCTGCCTTGCATTGGGCGTGTTCATGCATTCTTTTGTTCATTGTAGTGTATTTGATTTTTCAGTAACATTAAAGTAATATTGTAAATATATTGGTTAAGTAAGTGTTCTTTGTTGTTCATGTAATTCATTAAGAGTTACATGTAAGAAGTACATGAATGGCATACGTCATTATCCCCCTACGTCATATGTGAGCGCATTACCAAGGAAAAAAGAAATAGACAAATTATCATGGGATCCTGTGTTTTTCTTACAATTAATTTCTGGAGTGGTATGAGGAAGTTTTAAAATGAACCCAAGATGACAACCTACCTGTTGAAGTGCAGCATGTTTTTCTTCAGAAGGGGAGAAAACGGTCGAGTTAAAAAAGGCAGAACATAGACAAAATTAACAAGTAACATGTATGCCCAAAGGTTCATAAGCAGTGAGTACAAGGTTATAATAATAATCTGCTACCTCAGAAAGATAGCAAGGTTCAATTGCACAACAGATATCTGGATGTTGTATACTGAATGAAATGAGCAGTATCTTGAAGCAAATTAAATAGTCAATGCAAAACAATTGTCAGTGTTGCTGAGTGCAGTGGATAGAAAAGCATACAATTTGTTTAGATGTTTAACTGGTCCAACCAAACCTGCTGGTGAGTTTTGCTGATATCATGAACATAATGCAGGAACATTTAAAACAGAAGCCAATGTTGATTGCAGCAAACTTTAGGTTTCATAAGCAGAATCAAAAGGAAGAAGAACCCATTTCAGTTTATGTGACTGAATTGAAGAAATTCTCAGAGCACTGTCAGTTCAGAGATGGGCTTAGTGATGCACTGAGAGATTACATACTTTATGAAATCTTACATGAAAGCAACTGAAGCACAACTCCCACTTAAGAGAGTAGTTGAAACCACTGTCACAATGGAAGCAGCAGCCAGAGACACAATTGGGTTGCAGTCTGGAATGAAACTGTGTGTAAACTGAACTGTAATGTCTAAACAGAAGACTACCTGGCTGAACAAATTGTGTAATCATTGTGGCAGGGGCTTACATACACCAGACTAATGCAGATTTAAATGGGAAACTTGCTGAAAATGCAACAAAGCAGGACACATACAAAGAGCATGTTGGACAGACAAAAATAAAAGGACTGCAGAGGGAAGAGAAAAAGGGAAGAAGTCAAGTTTCAGTTTCAAAAAGAGCACTAATCTGCATGCTGTTGATGAAAAGTCTGAAAATGGTGAGGGTGGCACAGCACTAGGCAGCCTTGAGATTTACAATGTGAAAACTAACAATGAACAAGCAATATGGCTTACACCAGAAGTGAACAGCAAATTAATTAAAATTGAATTACACACCAGCTAGGCTATTTTAGTCACTCCACCAAATGAGCTTGAACAGCATTTCAAAGATACTGAACTGAAGCCTACAGATATCCAACTAAGAACTTACACTGGAGAAAAAATAATTCCTGTGGGAATGACATTCTTAACAGTGAAATACAACAACCAACAAACCACATTGAGCTTGTAGATGGTAAAAACAGGAGGGCCAGTATGGTGAGGCCATGACTGATTGAGATAACTACTACTTGATTGGAGCTCCATCTATTTGCATGCCACACCCTGTAACAGAGTCAACTGGAAGTAAATTAAGAAAGGTACTGGATGATGCCAGAGAAGTGTTCAAGGGATGGTGTTGGAAAACTCAAACATTTCAAGGATTAAATAGTGTTAAATGAAAATGACACACCCAAATTATACAAAGCCCGTCCAGTTCCTTACAAAATCTGTGATAAAGCAGGCAGTGAGCTAGATCACATGAATGCTGAGGGAATTCTTTCAAAGGTTAAGTGGAGCCAATGGGCAATGCCAGTAATCCCTGCGGCCAAGACAGATGGGTCTGTCAGGATCTGTTGTGATTTTAAGGTTACCATCAACCCAGTGACAACACCCTTTGCCCAGTATAGAGGATATGTCTGAAGATCTTTCTGGAGAGAAACACCACAGTAAATGGATTTAACAGAGGCCTAACTTTAGATGGAGATGGAAGAAGAGTCCAATGTTTTTCTCACCATAAACACTCACAAAGGGCTTTATTGCTGAAATGGGCTTATTTTTACAGTAACTTCTGCACCTGCACTCTGGCAGAAAGCTATGGATGAGGTGCTACAAGATTGCCCAGACACACAGTGGTACCTGGATGATCTAATTGTTACCAATGAGGATGACAAGGAACATTCAATAGCTTTCAATTCCCTGGACCAGGCTGCCTCATCTTCACCATGGATGTTCAGTCCTTATACATTTCTATGCCCCATAAAGAAAGACTCAAAGCTCTCTGCTTTGACAAAGCAACCAACCAGTTCCACCGAGCCACTGCCCTCCTCTGTCTGGTAGAACTGGTCCTCAACCTGAGCAATTTTTGCTCCAGTTCCTCCCACTTTCTCCAAACTTGAGGGGTAGCCATGGGCACTCGCATGGCCCGCAGCTATGCCTGCTTCTTTGTTGGGTGCATTGAATCCTTCTCCAGTAATACTCTCCAACTCTTCCTTCACTACATTGATGATGCTATTGATCATGCACCCATTCTGAGCTTGTCAATCTATCAACTTTGCCTCTAACTTCCACCCTGCCCTTATATTCACTTGGTCCATCTCTGACACCTCCCTTTTTCAATCTCTCTGTCTCCATCCCAGAAGATAAACTGGCAACCAACATCTTTTATAACCTGCTGATTCTCACGGTTATCTTGACTATACCTCTTCCCATCCTAATGCCTGTAAGAATGCTCTTCCCTTTTCTCAGTTCCTTCGCCTCTGCCACATCTGCTCTGCAGCTTTCCATTCTAGGACCTCTGTGTTGTCCTCCTCCTGTAAAGAATGGGGTTCCCCTCCCTCCACTACTGATGCTGCCTTCACCCACTTCTTCTCCATTTCCCGGACATCCACACCAATTCCATCTTACCACCATCTTAACAGAAATAGAGTTCCTCTTGTCCTCACCTACTACCCCATTAGCCTCATTATCCTCCACAACTTCTGCCATCTCCAAAGGGATCCTACCACTAAACATATCTTCACCTCCCTTCCCCCCACCCCCACCACCACCTCTTTCCACAGTGATCGTTGACTCTACAATTCCCCTGTCGACTAGTCTCTCCCCACTAATCTCCCTTCTGGCACATATCCCTGCAAGCAACTTAATTGCTACACCTACCCATTCTCCTCTACCCTCACCTCCATTCAGGGCTCCGTTCTAGGTGAGGTAACACTTAACCTGCAAATCTGCTGGGATCTTCTATTGTGTCTGGTGCTCCTGATGTGGCCTTCTCTACATTAGTGAGACCCCTGACTCAAACTGGGGGACTACTTCACTGAGCATGTCCACTCCATCCACCACAAGCTGGAATTCCTAGTGGCTGAACATTTTAATTCCCATTCCCATTCTGACAAGTTGGGCCAACTTGTGCCAAGGTGAGGCCACCCTCAGCGTGGAGGAGCAATACCTTATATTCTGTTTGGGTTATCTCCAACATGATGCATGAATAACGATTTCTCCTTCTGGTAAACAAATTCCTCTCCCCTCCTCTATTCCCCACTCTGATCTTTTACCACTTTTCACCTATTACTTCCCCCTAGGCCCCCTTCCTCCTTTTTCTCCTATTGTCCACTCTCCTCTCCTATCAGATTAATTCTTCTAAAACCTTTGACTTTTCCCTCTCACCTGGCTTTCTCTATCATCTTCCAGCTAGCCTCCTTCTCCTCTCCTCCATCTCTTTATACTGGCATCTTCCCCCTTGTTTCTCAGTCCTGAAGAAGGGTCTCAGCCCGAAACATTGATTATCTATTCATTTCCATAGACGCTGCCTGACCTGCTGAGTTCGTCCCGCATTTTATGTGTGTTGCAATGGAAGAAGCAGTGTGGGGTGGCTTTCCAAAAGGAAATGATTACATCAGATACTGTACACAAACGTTATGATCTACATCATCCAGCAAAACGTACTTGAGATGTCTTGCCTTATTCTATAGGTGCAGTCCTGTCTCATGTTACGAGTGATGGAATATGCCATAGCCTTTCCTTTATAAATGCAGAGAAAAACTTATGCATAATTGACAGAGAAGCCTTGAGTCTGATTTGGAGTATAAAACATTCCAACAAGTATTTGATTGAGAGAGAGCTTACCCTCATTACTGACCACCAACCACAAGTGTCTATTTTCAATCATCTGAAGGGTGTTTCATTAACAGGCACAGCACAAACACAGAGGTGGGCTCTGTTTCTTGAAGGACGCAATTACAAGATTGAATCCAGGAGGATGACTAATCATGGAAATGCTGAATGATAGTCCCATTCAGCCTTGAAAAAGGATTTTAAGAACTTACAAAAGAGGACACACCTCTTGACATATTCTCCCAAATGCAAATCAAATGTCTCCTTATTATGACTGAGATGATCCAAAGGGAAACCAGAAAAGACCCCACACTGCCTCAGATCTACATGGCAAACCACAATGGCCGGAATATGCAGCAGAAATTCCAGTTTCCTTGTGTGGGGATTGAGAGTTGTTGCATCATCCAAGCTGAGAGCTAACGCGTTGGAGAAGCTATACGCCAGTTACCTAGGCATTGTCAAAATGAAAGCATTGGCTTGAAGCTGTGTCTGGTGTCCTGGGATAGGTCAGCAGATCTGGCAGCTTGCCATGCACTGTTCAGGATGCCAACGTGCCCAGAAGATGCCAAGAACACCACACTCCACAACCAACAACTCACCAGCTATGCTGTTCAGGGGCCGTCCCTTGCACTAATTGAGTTGAGATGTATTCCATATTGATTTAGAGATTATAGCTAAGCAGGGAGGTGTGTAGTGCATTTAGCATTTTAGTAATATTTGAGTAATACTGTACATCTATTGTTTGATTAAGCATTTTGTTGCTTAAGTCATTAGTGGTTATATATTTAAGCAGTACATGTGCACCTTACTAAGTTGACAAGTTATCCCAGGCTCCTGTGTTTTCTTTTGATTAATTTCTGGAGTTACAAAACATAGCATTTATGATAAGGATTTTTTTCAGATTCATGGAAATAACAGCTGGCCAGGCGATTTTTGAGATCATTACCACCTCAGCATATTGTTCGAAACCTCTTAAAATTAAGAAATAATGCTACTCAATTGTTAGAAGTAGCTCAAAACTACCCTTTTAAACATTCTGATCAAAATGGAGTGTTAGAAGCAGGATTGACTGCACAGCTCAATGATGTAGTACGTTTAGCACTACTGTTTGAGGATTACTTTCCAGGCTTTCTAGGTATCTCTGCATTGTTCAATTTTCTTTATTAATTCTCTCTTCAGATTTTGCTCACCATTTTTTCTCTTGATTAAACCTTTGGTTCCCAAAAACTGTGGACTTTGTGGAAGCATGAAAGTTTGCTGCAGTTGATCTACCATGAAACAATCCATCAAAATTCATCTAGCTGGAATAAATACCAAATACAGTGGATTCCAGTTAATCAGTTAATCAGGGCAGCCGCTTATTTTGGTCAACTCTTAAAGAACAAAGACTAGTTGAGAAAATAGCCGGGATTTTCTTTGTTTATTTGGGACATTTTGACACTTAATTGGGACAGGAGAATGTTGTCAAACAGTTTCTAACTAGCATCACTCGCATGCATGTGCATGGCCACTAGACATAATATCGTGCTTTAAGTGGACAGTTTTTAAATAGCTTCAGTTGCGTGTTTGTGTTCAAAAAGCAGCAATTTTTCTCACTGATAGTTGGCGAAGAATAAGCAGTGAGACAATTCATAACTGCCCTGTTCACTGTGGTTTCAAGCATTCTGGCTTGGATATGCCAGAAACGGCCGGGACTGAAAATAAAGCAATTACGCTATTTCAGCAAGTTAGAAACTACAAAGAATTGTTTTGTATTTCATTTAAGTAGATAAATTGTTACTCAGTTTGCCTTTTGTATACTTTTTAAAACTATTTCCATGCAGCTTCAGATAATTAGGGCAGCCACTTAATCGGGCCAAAATATACTGGTCCCGAAGTGTTGCAATTAACCAGCATGCACTTTATTTTGGAATATATAAGCCTGATTAGTTCTTTAATAGGCCTTTAATAGAAAGTAAGTATTTCAATAGTCATATTTCAACAGTGCTGAGCATCACACCATTTTCCTGAAAAAGTGGCTACATGGATAGCACAGTAAAGGCCTTTCAGCCCACAGTGTGGTGTTGTCCTTTAACTTGTTCTGAAATCAATCTAACCCTTCCCTCCCGCACAGCCCTCCATTTTTCTATCATCCATGCGCCTATCTAGGAATCCCTTAAATATCCCTGATGTACGTGTCTGCCTCTAGCAACGCCTCTGGCAATGCGTTCCACACACCCACAATTCATGAGTAAAAATAAGCTTGCCTCTCACGTCCCCTATTTCATCAAATTAAAATTCTGCCCCCTTGTGTTAGCCTGGGAAAATGTCTCTAGCTGTCCACCTTGTGCACCTCTATCAAATTATCCTTCATCCATCTTTACTCCAAAGAATAAGGTGCTAGCTTGCTCAACCTAAGACATGCTCTCCATTCTAAACAGTGTCCTGGTAAATCTCCTTGGTACACTCTTCAAAGCTTCCACATCATTTCAACATTGTGGTTTAGCAATGGAGTTTCCTGAGCACTGTAGACAACTAACTCACCAGAGAGCTTCTTAGTGATGAATATAAGGGACATCAGTACTTATCTGGGGTTCAACAGCCCCACGAGACAACTATGGTCTTTATTCCATTTCACCATCTATAACATATGGTACAATCATTAGAATGTATTGATTATGAAGGAACGCATTGACCCTGCCTGCCTTTGGAATCTCCATGAATAGCCATGAAGGAAATACATCTCTCTTACATATAATTCCAAAGTGTTCATGAGGCATGCTTCCTTGTTGGTTGATACCTAGGAAGTGCTGCCGGAAGAGGTGTTGCAATCAGTTACAATTAAGAGGCACTTAGATGGACATTTAAATGGACAAGGCATAGAAGACTACAATGCTAGTGCAAGCAAATGGGATTAGTGTCGATAGGCAAAGAGCCCAGCGCGGATGTGATAGGCAAATTTCTGTGCTGTACATCCCTGTGATTCCATGAATCTACCTCCTTCTCAATGTGTAGGTGTTATGTGTTTAATGAGCCATTCTTTTTCCTTCTCTATCTTTTTAGCTCCGCCCATTCTAATGGCCCAATCTCCACCTTGGTTCATCGTGCATTTCAGAAAGTTCATGGCAATGACTTACCTTCATTTCATGGCAGAAGGGTGCACTGCTGATTTGACCTTTTGACCTTCAGACTTGGGTTTGTGCTGATTACCTGGTTAGTAATTAGGATAGGAAAAGCGAATGCCGGGGATGTACCAAGATTCCATTATTCAACAACTACATGCAAATGCATACCAGACATCTTGCATAATTATTCAATGTTAAATCTTCAGTCACTTGGATCAGAAATGCATTAGTTCACACAGAGCTCTATTGCATTGTGCCTGATCTACAATACATTGGAGTTTTATTTGTAGCCATTAATTATTTCTCCTGATTTCTCATGAAGTTCTAACTTTTATCAAACTAACAAGACAAATCCATTTCCAACTAAGGATTCCTTCCAATAGATGAACAACCAGAAATGAACGAAATACTTCAAGTGCGGTCTCCCCAATGTCCTATACAGTAATAACATGGCATCCCCACTCCTGTACTCAGTGCCCAAATTAATGAAAGCAAGACTGCCAAATTTCTTCTTCACCACTCTTTCTACTTGTGGTGCCACTTTCAGAGAACGACATACCTGTCTCTCTTTCTACAACACACTCCAAAGCCCTTTCATTTACTGTGTAAGTCCTGTCCTGGTTTAACATACTAAAATGCAACACTTTGCATTTGCCAAAGTTAAATTCCATCTGCTATTCCTTGGCCTACTTTCCTAATTGATCTACACCCTACTGCGATCTTAAATAAACTTCTTCACTGGCCATTATATCGTTAATTTTAGCATCATCTACAAATTTACTAACCATGCCAAATATATATTCTCATTTAAACCACTATTATAGATGACAAATAACAATGGACTTAGCACCAATCTTTGCATCATACCGCTGGTCATAGTTGTCCAATCTGTAGAAGAGTCCTCGACTATCAGTCTCTGACTCCTTCCACCAAATTAATTGTTTATCTATTTGGCTAGCTCACTCTGCATCCCATGCAACCTTCTGGAGCAACCTAACATGTGAGATTTTATCAGAATTGCTATAAAGTCCAAGTAGATTATGTCCATCCTCTTAGTCACCTCTTCAAAAAATTTGATCAAATTTGTGACACTTGATTTCCCGCACACAAAGCCATGGTGACTATTACTAAACGTTTATTTCCTTACAAAGTTCAGTTAGACACTATCACTCAAGATCCCCTCCAATAACTTTTCCACCACAGTAAAGTTCACCATTGTGTAGTTCCATGGCTTGTCCTTGCAGCCCTTCATAAATAAAGGAATGTGGCGACCCACTTTCTGCGCAGGCGAACCGGCTCACAAATAGCCAGCGCGCGGGGAGAGACTTTGTTAATGCTCCCCTGACATCATTTCTGCCTGGAAAGGGCGGGCGCTAGGGATTAAAAGCCAGCACCGCGAAGTTTGAATAAACTAGTCTCGAAACGACTTACCGACTGCGTGTCATCTCTAGCTCTGTACGTAGCACATCGCTACATTGGTGGCCCCGACGATCCAAACGGGATTTGGACCAAAGATGACCGACTCTTCATCTGTTCACGCAGTTTTGCTAAAACTGCCGACTTTCTGGACGCTGCGACCACACATGTGGTTTAGCCAAGCAGAAGCCCAGTTCCAGATTTGGCAGATATCCTCTGATTCCACGCGTTACTATCACGTGGTGAGTGCCCTTGACCAGGAGATGGCCGCCCAGGTTGTGGATTTCATACAGTCGCCCCTGGAAGAAGGCAAATATGAAGCATTCAAAGCGCTGCTCATTGGGACCTTTGGCCTCTCACGGCGTGAACGGGGTGCCCGCCTGCTTCACCTGGACGGTTTGGGAGACAGGCTGCCGTCAGCATTGATGAACGAGATGCTGGCCCTGGCTGACGGACACAAGCCCTGCCTCATGTTCGAGCAAGCGTTCCTAGAGCAACTGCCCGAGGACATACATCTGCTGCTGGCCAACGCAAATTTCAGCGACCCCCAGAAGGTGGCAGCCCAGGCAGACGTGCTGTGGAAAGCCAAGAGGGAGAGCATGGCATCCGTCAGTCAGATTACCAGGTCACATGCCCAACAGCAGACCAGACCAGGCCTGGCAGGGGGGCGCACACAACACATAGGCAGGAGTGAGGAGGACAGTGAACAGTGGTGTTTCTACCACCAGCAGTGGGACACAGAAGCCCGCCATTGTCGCCCGCCCTGCAAGGGCCAGGGCCAGGGCCAGCTGCCACTAATGACTATGGCGGCTGGCCACCAGGACAGCCTCTTGTACGTCTGGGACAAACAGTTGGGATGCCGCTTCTTGGTCGACACCGGAGCGGAAATCAGCGTATTGCCCCCGACGGGGTACGACACCCGCAACAGGAAGCCAGGACCCACCCCGAGGGCCGCAAACGGCAGCACGATACGAACCTACGGCACCCGCACATTGCAGCTGCAGTTCGGCGCCAGCCGGTTCACATGGGACTTCACACTGGCCGCGGTGGCCCAACCACTCCTGGGGGCGGACTTCTTGCGAGCTCACAGCCTGCTGGTCGACTTGCAAGGGAAAAGACTGGTACATGCCGAGACTTTCCAGACGTTCTCCCTGGGTGAAGCCAAGTTGCCGGCCCCACACCTGAACTCCATCACGCTGTCGGACAATGAATTCACCAGAATCCTGGCAGACTTTCCATCGATTCTGGCACCGCAGTTCATGGCAGCCTTGCCCAGACACGGGGTACAGCACCACATCCTGACCCAGGGACCACCCCTCCACGCCCGCGCATGAAGGCTCCCCTAGGAAAAGCTCCGCCTGGCGAAGGAGGAGTTCAAGAGGATGGAGGAATTGGGGATCGTACGGAGGTCCGACAGCCCATGGGCCTCCCCCCTGCACATGGTGCCCAAAGCAGCCGGGGGTTAGAGACCATGCGGCGACTACCGCAGACTGAACGAGGCTACCACTCCAGACCGCTACCCCGTGCCGCACATACAGGACTTTGCAGCAAACCTGCACAGGGCAAGAATCTTTTCCAAAGTAGACCTCGTCCGGGGATACCATCAAATCCCGGTGCACCCTGAAGACATCCCCAAAACAGCACTTATCACCCCGTTCGGCCTGTTCGAGTTCCTCCGAATGCCGTTCGGCCTGAAGAATGCCGCACAGACATTCCAGCGGCTAATGGATGCGGTGGGATGTGACCTGGACTTTGCATTCATCTATTTGGACGACATCCCTATAGCCAGCAGTAGTCGCCAGGAGCATCTGTCCCACCTCCGCCAGCTCTACTCCCGCCTGAGTGATTTCGGCCTCACAATCAACCCGGCCAAATGTCAGTTCGGTCTCGATACTATTGACTTCCTGGGCCACAGGATTACCAAAGACAGGGCAACACCTCTGCCCGCCAAGGTAGACGCGATCCGCCACTTTGCCTGGCCCTAAACGGTCAAAGGCCTGCAGGAGTTCGTTGGTATGGTGAACTTCTACCACCGTTTCCTCCCCCAGCAGCCCGTATCATGCGCCCTTTGTACACCCTGATGTCGAGTAAAGGCAAGGACATTACTTGGGATGAGGAGGCCGCGGCCACTTTCGTTAAAGCCAAGGAAGCCTTGGCAGATGCCGCGATGCTGGTGCACCCCAGAATGGACGTTCTGACCGCCCTCACGGTGGACACATCCGACACAGCAGTCGGTGGGGTGCTGGAGTAGCTCATCGAGGGGCGCTGGCAACCCCTGGCGGTCTTCAGCAAGCACCTACGACCACCCGAACTCAAGTACAGTGCTTTCGACCGGGAGCTGTTGGCACTGTATCTGGCAATCCGGCATTTCAGGTACTTCTTAGAAGGCAGGCCGTTCACCAGGTTCACGGACCACAAACCAGTGACCTTTGCATTCACGAAGGTGTCCGATCCCTGGTCGGCTCACCAGCAGTGACATCTGACTTACATCTCCGAGTACACAACGGACATCCAGCATGTCTCGGGAAAGGACAACATGGTGGCGGACGCACTCTCCAGACCAGCTGTCCAGGCCCTGTCCCTGGGGGTGGACTATGCAGCATTGGCGGAGGCGCAGCAGGCAGACGATGAGATGCCCAGCTACAGGACCGCAGTCTCGGGTTTGCAGCTGCAGGACTTTCTCGTAGGCCCAGGTGAGAGGACCCTCCTGTGCGACGTGGCTACCGGCCAACCTCGCCCCATCGTCCTGGCAGCCTGGAGGCGGCGAGTTTTCGACTCCATACATGGTTTGGCGCACCCATCTATCAGGACAACCGTCCAGCTGGTCTCCAGCAAGTTCGCGTGGCACGGACTTCGCAAGCAGGTCAGTCAATGGGCCAGAACGTGCGCGCAGTGCCAAACAGCCAAGGTGCAGCGGCACACTAAAGCCCCGCCACAGCAGTTCGAACCCACCCACCGGAGGTTCAACCACATTCATGTGGATATCGTGGGCTCCCTACCAGTGTCCCGAGGAGCGCAGTACCTCCTAACAGTGGTAGACCAGTTCACAAGGTGGCCAGAGGCGGTCCCGCTCACTGACACATCTGCCAATTCCTGCACCCGAGCACTGATCGCAACCTGGGTAGCACGTTTCGGGGTACCGGCCCACATTACCTCCGACAGAGGCGCCCAGTTCACCTCCAGCCTGTTGGGAACGCAGCTACACCACACTACTGCATACCACCCACAGTCGAACGGACTAGTGGAACGCTTCCACCATCACTTGAAGTCAGCTCTCATGGCCCGCCTGAGAGGACCTAACTGGGTGGACGAGCTTCATTGGGTCCTGCTTGGAATTCGCACAGCGCCCAAAGAGGATCTGTACGCCTCGTCGGCCGAGTTGGTGTACGGCGCGCCCCTGGCCGTCCCGGGAGAGTTCATACCAGCTCCAAGGGGGCAAGAGGAAGAACCCGCAGCAGTCCTGGACAGACTACGCGAAAGGCTCGGCAACCTGGCCCCCGTACCGACTTCACAGCACGGACGGACCCCGACCCATGTACCCAAAGACCTGCAGAACTGTAAGTTTGTGTTTGTACGAAGGGGCGGACACTGGGCACCGCTACAGCGGCCGTACGAGGGGCCATTCAAGGTGATCAACAACAACAGGTCCACGTACGTTCTGGACATTGAGGGGAAAGAGAAGGTTTTCACGGTGGACCAACTCAAACCAGCCCATGTGGACTTGGCACAGCTGGTTGAAGTTCAGGCACCGCGGCGCAGAGGCTGACCTCCCAAACAGAGGCTGATCCAGACTGTGGACATTGGGGGATGTATCGCCGGTTCTGGGGGGGGGGGTTATGTGGCGACCCACTTTCTGCACAGGCGAACCAGCTCACAAATAGCCAGTGCGCAGGGAGAGACTTTGGTAATGCACCTCTGATGTCATTTCCGCCCGGAAAGGGCGGGCGCTAGGGATTAAATGCCAGCGCCGCGAAGTTTGGATAAACTAGTCTCGAAACGACTTACCAACTGCATGTCGTCTCTAGCTCTGTATGTAGTACATCGCTACAGGAACAAGATTAGGCATCCTTCCAATCTTACTGTGCCTTGTCCATGGCTAGCAATGATAAAAACATCTTTGCCAAACCCCCAGCAATGTTTTCCCTGGTTTTTCTCATGTAGTCACCTGACTACCTCAATTACTTTGAGCCTATTTTTGTCATGTCCTTAATAGGTTCTTAATGTTTAACATACAGAACTCAAACGAAGAAGTTCAAGAGTTCTTCATAAGTTTCTTCTTTGGAACATTGTACAAAACATTATTGCAACCCAAACAAAAATTAATCTGATGACATCCTTATAAAAGAGACTACCTTACAGAAATGATCAACGTTTAGAACCACCATATTCATTTACAGTCTATACAAGTCACTCTACACCAATACTGACTTTGGAAGGTGATAATATTCTGGTGCCACTTTGCCAACTCTTCAGGACTTCCAGAGAAAACTCATAGATGCCTGCTCTAACTCCTTGCAACATTCCCTAACAATGTTTGTGCAGCATGTGCCCTCCCGCATGAAGCTCCAGTCATGTGTGAATGTGACATCCACCTTCATCAGCAGCCTTTGATAAATCTGGGGAATTTCTCTGTATTTATTAATATTTTGTGGAGCTGGTTATCACTCACAAGGCCAGTATTTATTGGCCACATCCAAATGCCCTGAAGAAATTTCCACCCCTTTTTTGAATTATTGGTATTTTCACAATGCTGTTGGGGAAGGAGTTCCAGGTTTAAGGCCTGCAACAATGATACATTTCCATATCATATGGTGTGCAGATCGGAGGAGTGTGATAGGCTCTGCTGAAATACTGAATACGCTCAGTAAGTATGATCTCATGGCCTCATTCATAAAAATCCAGACTTGGATGCACATCCAATCAATTATCATTATCCAGGTGTGTTGTTTAGTATTTTGGTCAAACAGAACTGCTATATTTCAATAATAAATTAATTTTCTTAGCCACAGGGTGGTGAATCTGTGGAATTCATTCCCAAAGATGGCTGTGGAGGCTACATCATTGGGGATATTTAAAGCCAAGTTTGATGTGTTCTTGATTAGAAAGGGCATCAAGGGTTCTGGGGAGAAGGCAGGAGAGCAGGGTAGAGAGGGATGAAAATCACCCATGATGGTATGGCGGAGCAGACTTGATGGGTCAAATGGCCTAACTCTGCTCCTGCGTCTTATGGTCTTCTGGTCTAAACTGGTTTTCATAATAGTAACCACCTCAGCCCAAAGTATTTTTATATACTTTAGTGCAAGGTACATAACTAAATCTCCATGAATATTGCTCTCACTGTTTATGGAGATATCCAAGCCTCCCCGCATATGAATTTGAAACAAACTCTTCTGAATGTTAGTGACAGCATCTCCTGATACTCAGAGGTAGATTCATTTCTGTAACTCCATCAAAGCATTGACATTAGCAACCCCAAAAAAGCACAGGGCAGCATTCAGAAGGTTGCTTTACTAACTATATATTCACAATAAAAAGCATAAGGAAAAGTATTTACTAAGCCGTGATAAAATGATAAATCCCAATAAATCTGTGTGGATTAGGGAGTCAAGCGATTAAGTGAGCTGTCATATTTCCCATTGTATGCAGAGTGCTATGGGCTGAGGGGCTGATAATCCCTCTGAGGCAACAGAGGACAGCCCAGCTGCTCCGGCAGAGCTTAGGGACAGCGAGTACGCTATAGACATGAAAGTCTCTGCATTAGCTTCCCACATTTTTTTTTCATCTTAAGGAGTAAGCCCTTTTTCTAAAGGCTACTTTGATAAACAAACACTCAAAATCCGCGGAGATTTGGAAATCCGGACTTATCGGAAAAAGTTTGAATCCAGGGACCAGTTCAATAAAAGCAGATTAGAGCAGTCTAAATAAGTTGAACAATGCTAGGCTAAGTTAGTGCTAGTTTCTGAAACATGAAATGACTCAGAGTGGATGAGAAGCATGCGCTCTACAGGAATCTGTTCGGGAGACTGCTGAGCCCATAAATTAGCATTTGACTGAAAATAGTGGGTTAACAATCCCGTATTAAACATGCACCTGAATCCATTTATGATACTATGCGGACTTCTGATTTTGCAGCCTTCTCAATTTTTGCTTGTGGAATTATATTTAGAGCACATCTGGCATGAAACTTCATCTGAAGTGGCTATAATTTAGACCATAAGACATAGGAGCAGAATTAGGCCATTCAGCTCATTGAGTTTGCTCTTCCAACCATCATGGCTGATTTATTTTCCCTCTCAATCCCATTCTCCTGCCTTCTCATAACTTTTGATGCTTTTATTAATCAAGAACCTCACTACCTCCACTTTAAGTATACCCAGTGGCTTGGTCACCACTGCTGTATGTGGCAATGAATTCCATAGACTCACCACTCTCTGGCTAAAGATATTCCTCTATTCTAAGGCTGTGCCCTCTTAACCTAGACTCAGGTTTAGAACCACCCCCCCCCCCCCCATCCTAGAATGTTTGTTAAACCTGAATGTGAATTTGTTTAAAACTGCATGAAATAGTGAAGCCTGGTTTGGAGTTCAAATGATCTGATTTGACGCTAACAGCATCAAAATGCTACAGGAGATAACTTCACATACGTGGTTCTACGTTCTCCCCAAACCTCTCACCTTCATTTTCCTCCTGCCTACCCATGAACTACTCACCTTCGAAAAATTGTAAAATGTGCAAATCTAGTCTCCAAAGCACATGGGAGATTGTGCTTGTGACATCAACACAAAATAGCAGGTGGAAGAAGTTCAACAACAGTTTAATTAAAAGAGCACCATTAACATTGCAAAAACCATGCATTTTCCAGTAGTGCCATCAGATGAAACTTCATTGTCATTCTTAAAGATTAGTAGCTATTGTCTGTCATGACCTCCAATGAGTATCTTTTCTTCTTCGGGTAGATGTTTGGAATCAATAATAATTTACATCCACTGCAGGGCTGTGAATTCTCAGGTGACTATTGGAACATGTAAACAGGTGGAGCAGCCACAGCTTGACAGGATGAAAGGGGAAGCTGCTGGATTATTAAGTGCTTCTCCCACTGACTAAACTCACCCCCTTGTGCTCACATTGGAATGAGGCAGTATGCTCAGTTGCTTTCCACACCTTTCCCTGCTTTTCTGGCTGAAGGAATCTCCCAAACCAATGAAGGTGTTTAAATTTTCAAGGCAGCGTTGAGGACGCTTTAGAAGTGCCTTCGAGTTTATGCTTATCGTTCTTTATGCTGCATCAGATCCGGAGTAACAATCATTTTGTTCTCCTTTACACTCGTATACTGAAGAATGACAATAAGCTATTCTGAGTCTTGAGCCTTGATGCTCTTTTGCCATCAGGGTGTTCAGAATGGGGAGCTTGTTTCATGAAATCTGGCATCAGACTGGACTGATGGACTGGTTGATCAGTCTTGATGCTGGGAAAGAAATAATGATGCGGCAGTGCAGTGAGAATTGCCCTCATATTTCAATGCATCCCAGAGAAATTTGGTATTTGCAGCAGTGTTTTCCTGGCATGGGGAAGAAAGCTCTGTATAACCTCATTCATTTCTGTACTCTTTTAAACTGATAATTTTAACTGATAGTTTAGCCCTTGGAATGAGAGTTAAAGCCACAACATTGTAATTTCATCATTAGGCAACCTAATATTCTGAATGCTTTTCACTGGCCACTGTGGTGAAAATTTTAAATTATCCAACTGACAGGATTAAAATAAACCTCATCTGTTCGTGAGTCTTCTCTGATGCTCCCAAGCTGACTGACTGCACTCTAGTGACTTTCCAACAGGAATTTCAGTTGACCCTCATGCAGGCAATTTGGAGTCATAAAGTTACACAGCACAGAAAAAAAGCTTTTGGCTCCAACAAGACTATACTGACTACTAAACACATATTTACACCAATCCTACATTTTATTGTCTCCACATTCAATCATTCACCTAAGTAATAGGAGCAATTTACAGTGGCCAGTTGACCTACTAACTCACATGAGTTTGAGGAAGCTGGACGACCTGGGGAAACCCATGTGATCATGGGCAGACTGTGCAAACTCCATGCAGCTAACAATGGAGATCAGGATGAGAACTAAAAAAGGTAACTAAAAAAGCTATAAAGGAAAAGATGAAATATGAGGGCAGACAAGCCAATAATATAGAACAGCGCACCTAAAGTTTCTTTAGTTATATAATGAGTAAAAGGGAGGTGAGAGTTGATATTTGATCACTAGAAAATGATGCTGGTGAAGGAGTAATGGGGACAAAGAAATGCCAGATGAATTTAATGGGTACTTTGCATTTGCCTTGACTGTGGAAGACACTAGCAATATGCCAGAGATTTGTAAGTGTCAGGCAGCAGGAATGAGTACCATTGCTATTGCAAAAGAAGTCAAAGGTCTTAAGGTGGATAAGTCAGCTGAGCCAGATGGACTACATCCCAGAGTCCTGAGTGAGGTTGCTGAAGAGATAACTGAAGCATTGGTCATGATCTTTCAAGAATCACTTGATTCTGGCATGGTCCTGGAGGACTGGAAGATTGCAAATGTCACTCCACTCTTTAAGAAGGGAGGAAGGCAAAGAAAGGAAATAATAGGCCAGTTAGCCTAACCTCAGCGATTGGGAAAGTGTTGGAGTTTATTATTAAGGGTGAAGTTTTGAGGTACTTTGAGACTAATGATAAAATAAGTCAAAGTCAGCATGGTTTCTGTAAAGGGAAATTTTGCCTGACAAATTGGTTAGAGATCTTTGAGGAAATAACAAGCAGGGTGGACAAAGGAGAAGTAGTGGATGTCATTTACTTGGATTTTCAGAAGGCATTTGGTAAGATGCCACACAGGGGGTTGCTTAAGAAGATAAAATCCTATGGCGTTACAAGAAAGATACTGACATGGATAGCAGAATGGCTGACAGGCAGGAGGCAGTGAGTGGGAATAGAAGGGGCCTTTTCTGGTTGGCTGCCGGTGACTAGTCATGTTCCTCAAGGGTCAGTATTTGGACCACTACTTTTCACATTGCTTGTCAGTGATTTGGTTAATGGAATTTATGGCTTAGTGGCAAAGTATGCTGATGACACGAATACAAGTGGAGGGGTAGGTAGTGCTGAGGAAGCAATACGATTGCAGCAGGACTTAGACAAATTGGAAGAATGGGCAAAAAAGTGGCAGATGGAATACAGTGTTGGAAAATGTATGATCATGCATTTAGACAAAGGAACAATAGTGAAGACTAGTATCTAAATGGGGAGAAAGATTCAACCATCCTCATGCAAGACTCCCAGAAGGTTAATTTACAGGCTGAGTCTATGTTAAGGAAGTTTAATGCAATGCTAACATTTATTTCAAGGGGAATAGAATATTAAAGGAAAGAGATAATGCTGAGCCTTTATAAGATATTAGTCAGGCTGCACTTGGAGTATTATCGACAGTTCTGGGCTCTGTATCTCAGAAAGGATGTGTTGCTATTGGAGA
Source organism: Hemitrygon akajei (assembly GCF_048418815.1). Classification (NCBI taxonomy): domain Eukaryota; kingdom Metazoa; phylum Chordata; class Chondrichthyes; order Myliobatiformes; family Dasyatidae; genus Hemitrygon; species Hemitrygon akajei. The sequence continues at coordinate 32,732,544 of NC_133135.1, forward strand.
GAGTCCAGAGGAGGTTCACATGGATGTTTCCAGAAATGAAGGGGTTCACATATGAGGAGGGTTTGGCAGCTTTGGGCCTGTACTCACTGGAATTTAGAAGAATGGGGGCTGGGGGGATCTCATTGAAACCTACTGATTGTTGAATGGACTAGGTAGTCTGGATGTGGAGAGGATGTTTCCTATGGTGAGGTATCCCGAACAGCCTCAAAATTGAGGGGGTGACCTTTTAAAACAGAGGTAAGGAGGAATTTTTTTAGCTAGAGAGCAGTGAATCTGTGGAATGCTTTGCCACAGATGGTGGTTGAGACCAAGTCCGTGGGTATACTTAGGGCAGATATTGATCGTTTCCTGATCAGGCAGGGCATCAAAGGATATGACGAGAAGGCAAGTGTATGGGGTTGAGTGGGATGCGGGATCAGCCATGATGGAATGGTGGGGCAGACTCAATGAGCTGAATGGCAAATTCAGCTCCTATGTCTTATGGTCTTACGTTCTTATGATCTTAAAAAGTAAAGGGCTGGAGAACAAGGCATCTGATGGGAGAGGAGGGTGGACCATGGGAGAAAGTAAAGGAGGCCAGGCAGCAGGGGGAGGTGGTAGGCAGGTGAGGAGAAGAGTTAAGAGACCAGAGTGGAAAATTGTAAGCAGAGGGAAAAGGGAGGGGTGGGGGGAACGCTGGAGAACTTAATACTTGTGCCATCAGGTTGGAGGTAATGTTAAGTGTTGCTCCTCCAAGCTGAGAATGGCCTCATCATGGCAAAAAAGGATGCCATGGACTGTCAGAATGGGAATGGGGAGAGCAATTAAAATGGTTGGCTACTGGGAAATCCTACATTTTGCAGATGGAGCCGCTGTGCTCAACAAAGCACTCCCTCAAACTACATCAGGTCTCACCAATGTAGAGAATACTCCATCGGGAGCACAGTTTTGCCTCACCTGGAAGGCCTGTTTGTGGTGCTGAATGGAGGTAAGGGAGGAGGGAAATGGGCAGGTATAGCTCTTCTGTCACCTGCAGGGATAAGTGCCAGGAAGGAGCTTAGTGGAGATGGATCTCTACGTGCAAAAAGAGCAATTTTCCAGCAACTAACCATTTTAATTCTGGTCTCTGTTCCCATTCTGACAGGTTGATCCATGGTCTCCTCTTCTGCCATGATGAGACCACTCTCAGGCTGGAGGAGCAACGCTTCCTATTCCATCTATGTAGCTCCAACCTGATGGCATGAACATCAATATCTCCAACATCAGGTACATTTTGCCCCCACTCCTTTCCTCTTCTTCAATTCCCCAATCTAGCCTCTTACCTATTCATCTGCCTATCACCTCCATCTGGTGCTCCACTTCCTTCCCTTTCTCCCATGGTCCACTCTCCAGTCCTATCAGATTCCTTCTTCTCCGGCCCTTTACTTTTTCCACCTCCCAGCTTCTTACTTCATACCCCTCCCTCACCAATCTGGCTTTCCTATCATCTTCCAGCTTCTACTCCTTTCACTGCCCTCACCTTCTTATTCTGGAATCTTCCCCCTTTCTTTCAGTCCTGAGGAAATGTCTCAGCCTGAAACATCAACTGTTTCCATTTCCATTGATGCTGTTTGATCTGCTGAGTTCCTCCAGCATATTCTGTGTATTTGCTCAGGATATGCAGCATCTGGAGAATCTCTAGTGTTTAGTACAAATAAGTGCTGTAAAAATGTACATAGAACATGTGAGTGACTTTCTATACAGAACTATTGAAAAGTTCTATACATATTAATTTTAATTGTCTATTGTAATGGACTTCAAATTGAGTTGTTAAAGAAATATATAAAGTATGAAAGACATATTTATATTTATTCATACCTTTTTAAATTGATAACCAATAGGTCTGAAGAATCTAGAATTGATTTTCACTACAGAATATTCTGATCTTGATCTAGTCTTGTAACCACTCAGTATTGTAGTAAGTTCATTAAATTTTTAGACAGTGATAATTTCCAATATTATATTGGAGAATTAGATAATGGTAACGTCACTGAACGCCATAGAGAAGTGGTTAGATTCTTTTGTGTAAGGAAATAGCTGAGGATGATTGGGTCTGGGGCACTCCTGAGAAACCTATTAGCAATTATGCATTTCAAATATCATGCTCTGTGGCCTTTTAAAGGCCTTCCCCAATTCCTTTTCACTTTTCTTTCACAAGAGTTTCTTACTGTCATGCTCAGTTGAATCCTAGATGTCCCAGAAGTCTTCCTGAACTCACCTCTCAATTCTGCTCTATTGTTCATGTTTGGCTAAACCCATTATGAAATTTTATGCTGCTAACTCATTAACTATATTTCCCTTTCAGTCTGTATATTGTACCTGATCTGTACCATAATTTTATTTGCCATCTTTGATGGTAAATCCACAGATATTCATGCATAACACAAAATTCTGACAATTTCAGTTATAACATTTTCACTTGACTCAGTTTCAATGGCTTTGAGGGAATAAAGCTGTCATTTCCACTATTACGTGGCCTTTTCTGCACTCTCTCTACCTAAAAAGAAATCAGAAAGCAGATAAAACCCTACAACTCACGTAGATTTCCCTGATGAAAATACTGTATTAGATAGAATATAACATAATATGTGACTATCAATGAAGTCTAAAAGGAAAAGAAAATGAGATATGTTATAACTATATTCCCAAGCTTTTAAGAAACCCATAAATGCTGGGCACTTCTTAATTATATTTGAAGTAAAACTAGCAAAATCTAAAAATAGAAGCTAAGTTATACCCTGGAAATGAGTAGCGTAGAACTTTTGTTAGAGGTCATATATCAGAATCAAATGCCTTTTCCTAAAATGTCAACTCATTTCTTATTTTTGAATTTCAATCATTTTACTTTTTCCATCATTTTACTTTTGTGTTTTAAAACCTATTTTGCATTTTCTGTAATCTGGGATCAGCTCTTGCTTTGAGCTGCCTGAGGTCCTTCAGCAAGCAGATAGGATCTCTTGAATGAAAGCAAAAAAAAAAGATTCCAATAAGATAGCCAAGGTCCTCATTGTTATCTCTTCATGTTGATCCCACAATCATCCAGATATCTGACTGAAACTAAAAAAAAATTATGGGAGGGTCAAGTTTTGCTGTGTGTAGGAAAACGAATGTCCTTGTGCACAAAATACAGAAAGTTAACATACAGGTCGAGCAAGTGACTAGGAAGGCAAATGGAATGATATCCCTTATGGCAAGTGGGATGGTGTACTAAAGTAAAGAGGTTTTGCAATCACTGTACAGAACATTGGTGAGATGTCTTCATTACTGTGTACAATTCTGGATTTCTTGTTTAGTGATGGATACGTTTTTGAAAGAGACATTTTTGAGAAAGATTGCTAATTTGATGCTTGTGATAGAGCAGTAGTCACATGAGGTAAAGTAGAACAGTTTGCAGCTATTTGTCCGGGCATTAAAATTAACAGGAAATGAATGTATAGAAACATGTCAGATTTTGCAGAGGGTAAGTGCCAAGGGGATATTATTCCTCATAAAATACCTTGATATATGGGCCATAATTTCAAAATGAGGACTTGACCATTCATGACCGAAATGAGATTTAATTTCTTCCTACAGGATTTTGTGAATATTTGGAATTCTCTGTCCAATAGAGCCCTAGAGACTGATCACTGAATGTATTCAAGACTGACATAAATTTTTGTTCTGTATGAGAATCAGGAGTTATGAGTTACTGGCAGGAAAGTGGAACAAATCCCAAGATCAGATCAGCTGTGATGTTATTCAATGGCAGGGTCATATGGTCTATTCCTTATCTACTTCCTTACATTCTTATGTAAGTATTAATATGTAGAGCAGCAGGAGTAGGCTGCAGCAGGTAGGTCATAATGCATTGTACCACCAGGTTGTTTTTACTCATTTGTGAGCATGAGAAAAAGTGAAAACCATTAGAGACACTTTGCTGCATGAAGCCTCCAGCCTTGGTATCTTTAAGTTTAGTGCTCTTTCTCTATCAGTCATCTCGGGTATGTACAGAGACTAACGGCCTCCTCTTCGTATTCTCTATTTTCAGTTTCAACTAGTGGTTGGCAATCGAGGTAGCGTGATCCATGTTGGAGTTTTCTGAGATGTGACGATGACAAAAAAAAATCAGCACCATGGTAAAGAGGTAACGTTGATGGCCTGACTAGAAATAGCATGAAGCAAGTGAGCGTACGGATAAGATTGACATCATTTGTCACATGTAATCAAAACATCAAAGCACCTGGTGAAGTGTGTCGTTTGTGTCAATGACCAATACAGTGCAAAGATGTGCTGGGAGCAGCCCTCAGGTGTTGTCATATTTCTGGCACAAACATAGGTTGCCCACAACTTACTAATCCGTGCATCTCTGGAATGCAGGAGGACACTGGAGCACCTGGAGGAACTCCATGTGGTCACAATGAGAACATACAGGTTTATGTCATGACGTACTACTTCAGAGGAATGCATTCCACCATGCTTCAGTCACAAGAACACTCCACCTCTGTGATGCTCGTTACTGCCTTTGTCATTCCACGGCATTCCCATCTTCACCGTTGGTGATATCCCAATAACTTTTACGAGGGAGAATGTCCCACTTACATGGTTTCAGTGGCTTACTATAAGAATGAGTTATATGGGGAAGCTACCTTACCGAAAAAAACATCTATTGTGTGGTACAAAACCTTCTTCCTGAAGAACAAATAGCACTGCAGAAAGACCATCTTGCTTTTATTGTAACTTAAACCGATAAATTACAGACAGTGTTAATCAGAAGTTCCTTGCTGCCTATGTAAAATTTCTGATAGCATTAAGACTTCCTAACTGAAGTTTTAACCTCAATTTCTTTGTTAAAGCCTTATCAATAGCATTTTGCAGATAATGACATAATATCACACAATTGATTAGAGGTGAATTAATAATTTAGTAAACAGGAGAAGTGAGAAATGTATTTAAATGATATTGATAAACTAATCTACATAGGTTCATTAGAAATTCAATCATTCAGCACTATCATTGATTTGCAACTCTGGGAAACAGGATGAAAAAAAACCAGACAGAAAGCGAAGCCTTCAGCAATAACAGCAAGTCAATTTACTTACCTTTGCTACTGTGGAGACGCCTTATCCCAGGATGGCACAACATCAGAATCAATCCAGTGACAGATTTCGACAGAATTCAACTGAGTTGTACATCATAACTCACAGACTCTGAGTGGTATTGCTGTAAAATCTGAATCATTGAATGATTCACAGACAAGGAACTGCTCAGAATCAGAATCAGGCTTATTATCATTGGCATGTGTTGTGGAATTTGTTAACTTAGCAGCAGCAGTTCAATGCAGTACATGATAATTAACAAAGAAAAAATAAATAAGTATGTCAATTATAGTAAGTCTATGTGTGTATATATATATATATATAAAATAATTTGATTAAAATAGTGCAATACAGAAATAATAGACATTTTTTTAAAAATGAGGTAGTGTTCATGGGCTCAATGTCCATTTAGGAATTGGATGGCAGAGAGGAAGGAGTTGTTCCTGAATTGCTGAGTGTGTGCCTTCAGGCTTCTGTACCTCCTTCCTGAGGGTAACAATGAGACGAGGGCATGCCCAGGGTAATGGAGGTCCTTAATAATAGACATCATCTTTTTGAGGTACCACTCCTTGAAGAGGTCTTGAGTACATTGGAAGATCTAATCACTTAGCCCTTCTCCAAGATTCTCTATGATAGCCGTGTATCCATTGTCTCTTTGCCACCATTCATTTTCCAATTTTAGTCAAGCACCTTTTTTCCCAATCCTCCCACCCCTTTTCTCCCCCTCTCCTGATCCTCCAGTCCTCCCACTGGATTCTCTGTTCCCGGCTTCCTTTCAATCATCTTTGTCCCATTCCCTTCCTAGCTCCAATGACCCACTTCACAAACATATTCCACCACCTCCCACACCTCAAATGCATCCAACTGTAGTTCACTCCATCCCTCTCCCCTCTAATTCTCACGTCTTTTACTTAACTGAACTGAACTCTGGAAGCACTTTGTGTTCCTGTTTATCTCTCTCCAGCAAACATCTCCCATCTTCGTACTCCCGTCCCCACCTTGTTCCATCATTATTTCTTCTCTTTCTCCTCTTTTTCTTCATCTGCCTCCATCTTTCACCTGCCTCACTCTTCCAACACCTTTGTTTATCTCCCCTACCTAGAACTACCTTCCTGTCACCTTACACCCCTCCACCATTTGCCAGTCACCCTGGAATCCCTTCTTGTGTCTCACCTTCTCCTCTCTATTGCTGACCATCTCACCTCTCCATGTTAGTGCTTCAGATTGAAGATCTTTCATCAGAACTCAAAAGGAGACAGAAAAAAAGGTCGAACACGAGAAAGTCTGCAGATGCTGGAAATCCAAAGCAACATACTCAAAATTCTGGAGGAACTCAACAAGTCAGGCAACATCTATGGAAAGGAATAAACAGTCGACGTTTCAGGCTGAGACCCTTCTTCAGGACTGGAAAAAAATTGTGAAGTCAGAATAAGAAGGTGAGGAGAGGGGAGGAAGAAGAACAAGGTGGTGGATGATAGGTGAGACTGAGACGGGGGGGGGGTAATGTAAAGAGCTGGGAAGTTGATTGGTGAAAGAGATAAAGGGCTAGAGGAGGGGGTATCTGATAGCAGAGGATAGAAGACCATGGAAAAAAGGGAAGGAGGAAGAGGAAGGGAAGGGAAGGAGGAGGAGACCATGGAAGAAGAAAGGGAAAGAGGAAGAGGAAGGGAAGGGAAGGAGGAGGACAAAAGAAATTCATTGAGTAGGATGAAGGGTGAGGGGCAGGGGTGTTTTCTGATATGGTAAACACAAATGCTGAATAGTAGACTGGAATTAAAACAATATTTCAAGATGAAACAGTGATTCATTTGTACTTCTGGTCTAAAATACTGACACTGCCTTCACTGGAGAAACCAAATGAAGGTTGGGTGATTACTTAGTAAAACACCTACATTCAGTTCATGGGGCGACTTCGAGTTTTCCTTCACCTGCCACTATAAGCCTTCATCCTACTTTGACCTACTAGAATGGAATAGAATAGAACTTTATTGTTGTTGCTCAAGACAATGAGATTGCAGTGCTATCCCAGTCAGATAGTTACATTGCATGCGGTACTGCTTATTTTTTTAAAATTCCCATATTTACATGAAACTAGCGACTTCAATAGTCCATAACACTCAAAGGACTTGGGCAAGCCTGGGTGTAGCATTATTCAGTTGCACGACAGCCCTTGAGAGAGAAGCTGTTTTTCAGTCTTACTGTCTTGGCTAAGATTTTCTGTACTCCCTAGAAGATGGGAGGAGATAGAACACACAGAGTTCAGCATGGGCTGGGTCTTTAATGAAAATACCTGCGTACCATAGGCAACTCTGAACATCCTCTACATAGCACCATCCAGAGACAGAGAAGCAGTTTCAGCGACAGGTTACTATCGATGCAATGCTCCTCAGACAGGATGAAGAGGTCAATACTCCCCAATGCCATTAGGCTTTACAATTCTACCGCCAGGACTTAAGAACTTTTTAAAAGCTATTATTAATGCTTTTTGAGATAGTGATTTAGATGTATATCATATTTTTTACTGAGTTAAGTATTGTATGTAATTAGTTTTGCTACAACAAGTGTATGGGACATTGGAAAAAAAGTTGAATTTCCCCATGGGGATGAATAAAGTATCTATCTATCTATCTATCATGAGTTGTAGATTGTCTCCCGGTCCAGTAGTTTAGTCCCAGTGATGAGCTGAGCTGTCCTAATCAGCTGTTGGAGTGCTTTGCGATCTGTCTTGCTGCAGCTGAAGTACCACGCTGTCATTCTGTATGTCAGTGTGCTCTCTATCGCACATCAATAAAGGTTGACCAGCAATTAGTTGGACAGTACAGGAGACTACTAGTCTGTAGTCTCCTATACTCTCACAGTAAGACCCAACACAAGTTTGAGGAACAGCTCTTCATCTCCAGTCAGGGTATTTTGCAGTCTTTTGAATGCAAAATTGAACTTTACAACTTCAGATGACTTTCCTTTTGAGTCTTTATCAGTCATCCATCCATAATATTAACCCAGCTTGTATTTTTCCCTCACTACAAATTGAGGATATGCTCAGTCAGATTTGCAGAGCATGCAATCCACATGTCCTCTATGTTTCAAAACTCATACACTTTTTAATGTTCTTTTATCTAAATTCTCACACTCCGATTGCTCCCACTCACTCATTGACCTAATAATCTTGTTTACAGTTTATCTCCATGGTCACCCAAGTTTCACCCTATCCTAGTCAACCCACTCCTTCATCCTTCCCGTAGTTTAACATACTTCCTTTCTTGAGCAAAATATAAACCTTTTGAAAAGCTCAATAGGTCAAACAGTTCCTGCAGAGGCAAAGGGTCAACATTTCGACTGAGACCATGTATCTGGTCCTAATTGAGGCATGTGAAATTTATGGGTTTAGAGGGGATAGACTGCAGGATCATTTTCCCCATATCAGAGATAGATAAAACTAGAAAACATAGGTTCAGGGTCATGAGAAGAGATTCAAATGGTGTCAACCAGAATGCACTGCCTGAGAGAGTGATCAAAGCTGGGTCGCTGACAACATTTAAGAAGTGTCCAAATGAACATTTGAATTACTTAGACAAAGAGGGCGATGAACCATATATTGGATGATAGGCTTAATTTGGAAGGGTGCCTGATGTCTAAATACAGGGCCTGTACTGTGCTATACAGTTCTGTGTTCTGTGATTTTAATCAAGTGTTTCCTATAGTGTGTCAACCAGAACTGCATACAGTATTCCAGGTGTGGTCTCTCCAATATCTTGCATAGATGCAAACTCTTGTGCCAACTTTTGTACCATCTTGTCTGCTTATGTTGCCAGTTTCATGTCCCTCCCCGTGGCAAATGTATACTTTCTTGGACAACTTTGATGTGTGTCATAATCACTCTCATATTTTTGGGGAGTTCTACTAGTTGGACACAGCAGTGACGAAAGAACATATGTCCACGTCCGGCTGGTGTTTGGTTTGGAGGTAGGTGTGGTGTCCTCGTTGCTTTGGAATAGGATGCTTGGTGTGTGTGCACTTGGGCAGATTTAAATTCTGAGGGTGTAATCCCAAAAGCTATGTAAATCAGTTACTTACTGGTGTTGCTAAAGTCAAAATCTCCTCCTAATTATTTCAGGTAATCCAAAAATAAATTGTTTGTTTTTGCATATCAGATTGATTAGAAAGTCGATGCTGCCAATACTTGCACTGGACAGATTCAAGCATGCATTGGATAGGATGGAGTGTTTTATTGTAGTGTTTTTCCAGAAGACGCATAAATGACTCTGGTGATAATGGCTGTGCAACGATGACACATGCAATACATCGATTCTGTTACAGGGCCCCAGGTGTGGTGCATAAATAGACACACACAGGCAATCTGTTTTATCTGCTCTTTCTAGAAAATGAACCTCCCAAAACAAAAAACTGGTGAACTTTAGCGATACACACAAAATGCTGGAGCAACTCAGCAGGCCAGGTAGCATCTAGAGCAGTGGTTCCCAACCTTTTTTTGGCCATGCCCCACCTAATCACCTCTAAAATCCTGATGCCCCCTGTGGTGATATATAATTCTTATTATTCAAAAAGTGAACTCCTATTCACCGGGAGGAAGCCTAAAAGACCATTAACTTGGTTTAAGCAAGCTTCCAAAGAACATGGCATTCATGAAAGAGAAAAATAAAAGAACCAAAGGACTGTTGAAGTTCTGAGGAAGAAATTACTAAGAAATTGTAAAAAAAAAGAACATTAAGTGATATTAAAATAATAATAATAAATAAATAAAACAATGCCGATTCGTTTCTACAGCATACAAAGACAGATACACCGTTTAAAAGAGATGACGCAATGTACACACCTTCACACCACCAAGAACCGAAAGCTACTGCAAAAAGCAGCATTGGCGCGACCTCGTACGAGTTTCTTACGCGTTTGGACTTGTTCATTCGTTCCTTCCTACATCAGTCAATTCATTAATTTAATTATGAAAGCCATTTGATGGTTGTAATGATGGTGATACACTATATATACAGTACGTACGCAATTACACATGTACATACACACAAGTATTTTTATGTATGCATACTGTATATACACATATGTATTAACTCGCACACACACTCATACTCACTCAGACTTACTAGAAAAAATTCACTGTTAATAACTCATTCTCGAATTGCCCCCCTTAAAAATCAAATTACCCCCCTGTGGGGCGTATGCCCCACGTTGGGAACCACTGGGCTAGAGAGAAGAGTAATCAGTCGATGTTTCAGGCTGAGACCCTTCATCAGGACTGGAAGGGAAGGGAGAAGTCCGAGTAAGAAGGTGGGGAGGAGGAATGAGGAAGTACAGGGTAGATGGGGATAGGTGATACCAGGAGAGGGGGAGGGGTGAGGTAAAAAGCTGGGAAGTCAATTGGTGAAAGAGATAATGGGCTGGATAAGGGGGAATCTGATATGAAAGGACAGAAGACCATGGAAGAAAGGGAAGGAAGAGAATCACCAGATGGAGGTGATGGGCAGGTAAAGAGAGAAGGTATGAGATGGAAGCAGAAATGAGGAATAGTGAAGGGGGGGCGAGGGAGCAATTACTGGAAGTTCGCAAAATCGATGTTCAAGCCATCGGTTTGATCGATTTCAAGCCATCGGTAGACGGAATATAAGATACGACTCCTTCACTTTTCAATGCAGTTTCAATGGAATGAGAACTGAAAACAAAACAATTTGTTGCTAAACTTTTAAATACAAAGTTAGCATTTATACTTTGCCTATTAAATTGGCACAAACATCTAGAACTTACTTTCTTTGGCTATAAACTTTGTTTTTTTATATTTTGTGCTGCAATAGGATGGAACTTTGCGATTTTTAACTTTAAAGATTTTAAATCTATCTTCTTCCGGATTTCTCCAGTACCATGGAAGTGACACACCACCTCCAGGTCCTGACGCTAAATTTTTAGCCGCTTGAAATTCACTTTGTCTGTAGAAAAGGAAGTTTTAAATTAGTACAGCCTTGTGCCAGCACCCTGAGGAATATAGTCAACCTGTTGGGGCTCGAGAACAACGTAGGCCAAATTGTTTGTCACCCTAAAGATTATCAGGTATCTGTGTGGAGAAACTGGGGCTGTGCTGTACAAACAATCATTTCTGCACTCCACCCCTCCCCCAACATACTAGTAAAACACACACATCCCTCAGGCTACTGTTTACAGTCCACCCTCTATTCTCTTTTCTTTTTAATCATGTGATCTGCTCCTCATCAGGACAATTACTAAAACAAATCAATCTTCTTCTGACACTTCATTTACCCTGAATTAATTTGGAATTAGAAGTCATCATGGCAATTGGCAGCTGCTAATATTCCCAATTCAACAGAGCCATCAGTTAGTGTATCAGTTGAGGGACTGAGAAGGGTGTGCAGGCTGGATAATATGTTGGTGGAAACTGAACGCACTAATTGAGATATTTGGCTGAATCAGTGATTTACCTCCCATTATCTCTGTCATCAGTAATGTACTGAGCCATAATTACCTGATATAGATTTGGTTTCCTGTTGACAACCCAAAATTGTGGTTAATGATATTCTGTTTAGTCACTGCTTTTTATTCTAATTGGTTGCTGTTGAACATATTTTTACAAACAGGAGAAAATCTGCAGATGTCAGAAATCCAAAATAACACACACAAAAATGGTGGAGGAACTCAGCAGGCCAGGCAGCATCAAGGGAGAAGAGTATTCAGTCGACGTTAAGGGCCGAGACCCTTCATCAGGACTGGAAAGAAAGAGGAGAAGTTGGGAGAGGGGAGGAAGAAGTACAGGGTGATAGGTGATAGGTGAAATAGGGAAGAGGGGGAGGGGTGAAGGGAAGAGATTAAGAGCTGGAGAAGGGGGAATCTGATAGGAGAGGATAGAAGACCATGGAAGAAAGGGAAGGGGGAGGAGCACCTGAGGGAGATGATGTGCAGGTAAGGAGATAAAGAGAGAGAGGGAAACAGGAATTGGGAATGGTGAAGGGTGGGGCAGTTACCAAAAGTTAGAGAAATCGATGTTCATGCCATCAGGTTGGAGGCTATCCAGCAGGAATCTAAGGTGGGGCTCCTCCAACCTGAGTGTGGCCTCATCACAGTACCTGAGGAGGCCATGGACTGGCATGTCGGAATGGGAACATATTTTTACTTCGATTTCAGCTTGTTGTTTCCTTTTATCTCACCTTGTTTTGAACCCTTGTTGCTATCCCATATAAAAGCATGAATTATTTAGTGAAATGACAGTTATGCTGTTCCTAGTGTGATGTTGGGTTAGAGTTTTAATGTTAAAAGTTCAAAGTAAATTTATTATCATGTACGTATATGTCACCATATACTATCCTGAGATTCATTGTTCTGTAGGCTTTTCACAGTAGATTAAAGAATGTACTGTGCACAATGAATGTAGGACTGCATACAGGTGGGGCAAAAATCCCCAGCATGTAGGGAGACCAACTCTAATCCATAGCCTAATGGATATCATGGAGCTGAGATAAGGCAATAAATCAAAACTCTTCGAGAAAGTGATGATAATGAGGCTGGCAGCATCTGATTTAACTATTCTATGGGTTCTACCTCCTGCAGCAAGCAGTGGAGAAAGTCTATAGAACATGAGAAAACATAGCATGGCATTCATAGCAAAAGGATTTGAGTACAGGAGCAGGGAGGTTCTACTGCAGTTGTACAAGGCCTTGGTGAGACTGCACCTAGAATATTGTGTGCAGTTTTGGTCCCCTAATCTGAGGAAAGACATTCTTGCCATAGAGGGAGTACAGAGAAGGTTCACCAGATTGATTCCTGGGATGGCAGGACTTTCATATGAAGAAAGACTGGATCGACTAGGCTTATACTCACTGGAATTTAGAAGATTGAGGGGGGATCTTATTGAAGCGTATAAAATTCTAAAGGGATTGGACAGGCTAGATGCAGGAAGATTGTTTCCGATGTTGGGGAAGTCGAGAACGAGGGGTCACAATTTAAGGATAAAGGGGAAACCTTTTAGGACCGAGGTGAGGAAAAACTTCTTCACACAGAGAGTGGTGAATCTGTGGAATTCTCTGCCACAGGAAACAGTTGAGGCCAGTTCATTGGCTCTATTTAAGAGGAAGTTAGATATGGCCCTTGTGGCTAAAGGGATCAGGGTGTATGGAGAGAAAGCAGGTACAGGGTTCTGAGTTGGATGATCAGCCATGATCATACTGAATGGTGGTGCAGGCTCGAAGGGCCAAATGGCCTACTCCTGCACCTATTTTCTATGTTTCTATGTTCATCAAATGTGTCCACTCCAAAAACTCACTCCTATTTAATCATGCAGATGGCTTATGTAAGTACATGACGTACAAATTCATGCACATGCAGCTCCACTGATTAACGTTGAATACACTGGAAATGTTTACTCAATGCACTTGTTTGGTTTGGGGTGAGGTGGACATGAAGCCAGCTCTCATACTGTTGGGGTTGTTCTGGATCACTGGGAGAAAGTGAAAACAAATGCAAACTGGACTTCTACAGAGGTATACAATCAGAATCAGGTTTAATATCACTGACATATATTGTGAAATTTGCTGTTTTGCAGCAGCAATACATTGCAAAGCATAATTTTTTAAAAGGTAATAAAAATACAATAAATTGCAAAAGAAATGGATTTTTAAAAAATTATATTAAATAAATAGTGCAAAATGAAAATTTTAAAAATATAGAGGTAGAGCACTTGGATTCATTGTCTATTCAGAAATCTGATGGTGAGGGGAAAAAGCTGTTCCTAAAGCACCGAATGTGTGCCTTCAGGCTCCTGTACCTCCACCTTGATGGTAGCAATGAGAAGAGAGCATGTCCTGGGTGACAGGGGTTCTTAATGATGGATGTGGCCTTCTTCAGGCATTGCCCATAATGGAACAGGCTGAGTGTGCAACTCTACAGCCTTTTCTGATCCTGTGCAGTCACCTCCCTACACCAAATGGTGATGCAGCCAGTTAGAAATGTTCTCTATGGTACATCTGTAGAAATTTGCCAGGGTCTTTGGTGTAGAAATTTGTCCAAGTCTCTTCAAGCTCCTGATGAAACATAACCACTTTCAATCTTTCCTAGTAACTTCATTCATATGTTGGGCCCAGGATTGATCTTCAGAGATGTTGACACTCAAGAACTTGAAACTGCTCACTCTTTCCACTACTGATTCCTCAATGAGGACTGGCATGTGCTCCCTCGACTTTCCCTTCCTGAAGTCCACAGTCAATCCCTTAGTCTTACTGGCATTGAGTGCAATGTTGTTGTTACAACACCACTCAACCAGCTAATCTCTCTTGTTCCTGTGTACATTTTCGTCACCATCTGAAATTCTGCAACAACGATTGTGTCATAACCAAATTTACAGATGGTATTTGAGCTGTGCCTAGCCACAAATTCATGGGTGTAAAGACAATATGGCAGCAGACTAACCATGCATCCTTGAGGTGAGCCAGTGTGGTTGTCAGTGAGGAGATTTTATTTCTGATCCACACTGACTGTTGCCTCCCAATGATAAAGTCAAGGATCCTGTTGCAGAAGGAGATACAGAAGCCCTTGTTTTGGAGCTTGTCCATTAGTACTGAAGGTATGACGGTGTTGAATGCAGAGTTCAAGGGTTCTGATGTATTGCTATTGTCCAGATGATCCAAGATAGGTGGAGAGCCAATGAGATTGCATCCGCTGTAGACCTATTGTAGCAATAGACAAATTACAGGGGGTACAGGTCCTTGCTTAGACCGGAGCTGATTCTGGCCATGAGCAGCCTCTCAAAGCACTTTGTCACAGTAGGTGTGAGTGCAACTGGTTGTTGAGGCCTTCATGCAGTTCTTTCTGGTGGGTAGAAAGAAGCTGGTTAGAAGCTCTGACAATCTCTGTATGCAAACTTCATTCATTTTACTCATCCCATAACTGTGGAATGACAGGTTGGATAATCCAGTCCATGGTCTCTCTCTTTCCTTTCCACTGGATGGTTGAACCATCAAACTATTGAGGACAACCTCATTGTTGTTCTATGTCAGTAGGTGAATTATGAGGGAGTAGATCTGGATGGTCATTGGGATTTCCTAATTCCTCCACTTGCCAAGATGTACTGCAAAGGGCCGTAATTCATTTGGTCACCTTCTGAACAATGCAATTAAGCCTTTGGATCATTGCCACAAAGAAACACTGATATTGCCCCCCCCCCCCCACACACACACACACTGTGGGCACATTGCTGCTAACATGATTTTCTACTCTTTTGTGGTGGGTGACTTACATGAGTCTATAGCATTTGCTCATAACCTTGAATGTATTTTCATTAACAAAGATTAATGAGCTTTAAATGGTTCTGGCTACATTCAGAATGACTATAATTAAGTAAACTAGAGGCAATAAATAGAGCCTGCAGAGCGATTTCTGCCAGACTCAAAAATAAATAGCCTCCTTTTGGTTGATCATCCTGTTTTGACCCCCTTCCTATTTATGTATTATTCTACGAGGGGTAATTGATAAGTTCGTAGCCTAAGGTAGGAGGAGTCAATTTTAGAAAACCTAGCACATTTATTTTTTAACATAGTCCCCTCCTACATGTACACACTTAGCCCAGCGGTCGTGGAGCATTCAGATCCCTTCTTTGTGGAAGTCGGTGTCTTGGACCTCCAGAAGTGGTCCACGGCATGGGGTGATTGATAAGTTTGTGTCCTAGGATAGAAGGAGGTGAGTTATCAACTTCAAATTTTCTGCATAATCAGTCAAAGTGTTGAACTGCATGTGCATGTAACGAGAGCTGCATAACTCATCTCCTTCTGCCTTAGGCCACAAACTTATCAATCACTTGGCATTTGATAGATAGATAGATAGATAGATACTTTATTCATCCCCATGGGGAAATTCAACTTTTTTCCAATGTCCCATACACTTGTTGTAGCAAAACTAATTACATACAATACTTAACTCAGTAAAAAATATGATATGCATCTAAATCACTATCTCAAAAAGCATTAATAGTAGCTTTTAAAAAGTTCTTAAGTCCTGGCGGTAGAATTGTAAAGCCTAATGGCATTGGGGAGTATTGACCTCTTCATCCTGTCTGAGGAGCATTGCATCGATAGTAACCTGTCGCTGAAACTGCTTCTCTGTCTCTGGATGGTGCTATGTAGAGGATGTTCAGAGTTATCCATAATTGACTGTAGCCTACTCAGCGCCCTTCGCTCAGCTACCGATGTTAAACTCTCCAGTACTTTGCCCACGACAGAGCCCGCCTTCCTTACCAGCTTATTAAGACGTGAGGCGTCCCTCTTCTTAATGCTTCCTCCCCAACACGCCACCACAAAGAAGAGGGCGCTCTCCACAACTGACCTATAGAACATCTTCAGCATCTCACTACAGACATTTGTGGAGCACACATATTAATTACCACACTTCATGCATGTCTGAAGGGTGTTCTAGTTATACTGGTGCTCAGCATGGCCTGCTTCATGGTCCGTAAACCCATGAACACTACCTCACTATTCCCCTTTTGCATTTTTTTTATTCTAACTTATAGCAATTTTTATGTCTTGCATTGTACTGCTGCCACAAAAACAAAACAAATTTCACATTGGATTTCACAAATCCAATGACCCTGGACATCTCCAGACCGCAGATCCTACAGTCGCCATCTCCAGTTCCAATGATCTCGGAAGGGTCCAAACCGTGGATACTACCATCATCAATTCTAGTTCTAATGACCCTGGACACCTTCAGACCACAAACTATACAGCCTCCTGATCTTGGCCTCCTCCACCTTCAGGCCAAGACCATTTCTCCTTCAGCTCCTCCCACTTTCTTCAAACTCAAGCTGTAGCCATGGACATTCGCATGGACCCCAGCTATGCCTGCCTTGACGTTGGCTATGTGGAGCAGTCCATGTTCCAGGCCTTCCATAGTAATGCTCCCCAGCTCTTTCTGTGCTACATTGATGACTACATTGGTGCTGCTTCATGCACCCTTGCTTAATCGTCAATATCAGTTCTTAGTCTCTGCTGCATCTGTTCCCAGGATGAGGCATTCCTTTCTAGAACAACAGAGATGGCCTCCTTCTTCATGGAATGAGGTCTCCTTTCCTCCACCACTAACGTTGCCTTCAGCTTTATTTCCTTCTTTTCCCAGACATCTACCCTCACTCCATCTTTCTACTGCCTTAACTGGTATAGAGTTCCTCTTGAACTCACCTACCATCCCGTGAGTCTCTGCATCCAGCACATCATTCTCCACAAATTCCGCCTTCTTTAACAGGATCTTACCACCATACACATCTTCACCTCCTCCCCACTTTCTGCTTCTGCAGGAATCACTCCATCTGTGATTCCCTTGTCTGTTCATCCTTCCCCATTAATCTCCCTCCTGGCACTTATCCCTGCAAGTGGAAGAAATGCTACACTTGCTGATTCACCTCCTCGCTCTACTCTATTTGGGTGATACAACAGTTTACCTGTGAATGTGTCTGTGTTATCTACTGTATCTGGTGTTCCCAATGCAGCCTCCTCTACAAGGGTGAGACCCGATACAGGTTGGGGGAACGGCTTTGTTGAGCATCTTCACTCCATCTGCAAAAAGCAGCATTTTCCAGTGGCCAACCATTTTAATTCCAATCCCCATTCCCATTGTCTCTTCTACTTCCTTGATGAGGCCACTCTCAGGTTGGAGGAGTAACATTTCATATTCCATTGGAAAACCTCCAATGGGGACTTTGATGGTATCAAAATCAATTTCTCTCTTCTGGTATTTTTTTTCTTCCTCCCCTTCCTTCTTCATTTCTCATCTCTAGCTCTCCTCTTACCTCTTCTTTTCTCCTCACTTGCATATCACCTCCCCCTGGTGCCCCTCCTCATTCCCTTTCTCCCATGGTCTATTCTCCTTTCCTATCAAATCTCTTCTTCTCTAGTCCTTTACCTTTTCAACCTATCACCTCCCAGCTGCTTACTTCATCCCCCCCCCCCCCCCACCCACACACCTATCACCTTCTAGCTTAGACTACTTCCCAACCTCCACCCCCACCACCTTTGTCTGGACTCTTCTGTCTTCCTTTCCGTTCCTGATGAAGTGTCTCAGCCCGAAACATCAACTGTTCACACATTTCCATACATGCTGCCAGACCTGCTGATTTCCTCCAGCATTTTGTGTGTGTTGCTCTAACTCTCATGGAGTGTCAGTTATAATAATCCTGATTCCGATACTTTACTCGAGCAGTGAAAACTGATGGGCTTCATTAAAATGGGCAACGTTTTCATTCACTGGCCAGAAAGGGTCTCCTTGCATCAGTTTTGTACTATTTCCTTTTATTCCATTTCAGCCTCCACTTAACTTTCCTTCATCACTTTTTCCCTCTACATCCAGTGAAAAGACCAGAGCCTGCATAATTTCAGGTTAGGTGGATTAACAATCCATTGAGACATGTTTCCTGTACTATATGGTAAGATGCCTAGGAAGCAGTCCAACTTATCTAAATATTCCTTAAGGACTTGACTGTTATTTTATAGAATTGTGCATGGGAGTGAAGTTCCTACTGTGTGCACTAACTCTGCTTTGCTGGAGTCTAGTTTGAGGATCGAGGCAGGTAGCTGGTGCTCTTTCACTTCCAGATGAGCTCAATGCCTTCTGTGCTCGTTTTGACCATCAAACTATGGAGGAACCTTCACTAACTCCCACAGCCCCAACGAGCCTGTGATTTCAGTTTCTTAGACCAACGTGAGAGCATGCTTCAGGACAGTATACCCATGGAAGTAATGCAGCTCAGTTGCAGTACCTGGCCAAGTCTACTGATCAACTGACTGGAATGTCACCAATATCTGAAGTCCTCACTTCAACAGCTGAGATCCCCACTTGATTCAAGCAAGCTTCTCTTATACAAGTGCCTAAAAAGAACGTGCTAACCTACCTCAATGGCTATAGCTCAGTAGCAGTTACATCCACTGCGATGACATGTTTTGAGAGATTGGTGATGAAACACATCAACTCCTGTCTGAGAAATGACTGGGATCTGCTTCAATTTGCCTAATGGCACAAAAGGTTAACAGCAGAATTACTTCATTGGCTCTTAACTGAACCCTGGAACATCTGAACAGCAAAGATGTATACATCAGGATATTCCTTATTGACTACAGCTTGGAATTCAATACTGTCATCCCCTCAAAACTAATCAATAAACTTCAAGACCTTGGCCTCAATACCTAAACAGATATTGAGGCAGTGATATCCGTATAATTTCTGTAGATCTATGGAATTTGGTGTTGTACTCTCAGGTCTATGATTTATTGCATTATTAGGAAGCCTGCTGTTGACACAATGAAAGCATGTGAATTCCAAATTCCTTGAATTGCAAGCCTTCATGACAAACATAATACAGTCATGTGCCGCAGTTTGCAAGTTATACTTAATAGACAGAATCAAATGCAAATCCATTCGGACATGTTGGTTATCAGCTATTCATGGTTCTGCTCATCTCCAGAAGTCCAAGACATCCAGAAGGTCATATATCATTGCATTTCTCTTCCTGTGCTGTTGCAGCACTCAATATTGGACACACTTCTAGAACACTAACTCCACTGGGGACAGGAAATAGATGCATCCAGACTACAACCGTATGCCAAGGAGATACTGGCGCTGTTCATTTCAACAAACTGGAAATCCTGTGGAAATACAGGTAAATATTTCACCTTATTTCAATGTTCATAATTACTTGTTATCACTTGAGATGTCTTAGTTAAAGGTCTTCTTTGTACTTATTAAGAATTTTAATCATTTTATTATTAATTATTTTGATCTATCAATCAATCCACATCATTTCAAAGAGCAGAGGGTTAGGTTTAGCATCAGAAATGATAGAATAGGAGAGACAGGTGACAATGTTATTGCATTAAAATATTTACACAGGCGCTGCACCTTTGGTAAGTTCTTAAATTATGCACTGCACAATAGATTTATGTGTGGCTGAAATGCAATTCAATTTGTTAGTCATGCAGGGACTTAAGTTTGACCTGATTGCAAAATTGTAGCCTCCATGGAAATAGCAACAGAAAATGTCAAAGAATTTCATCCATCATTCAGCACAAACTTGACAGTAGCTTATAGTCAGAAGGCAGCTTTAAAAACTCCACGACTGAAACAAGGTCAGCATCGCTTGAGTGCATGTGGTGCAAATACTTGATACAGATGCATGGCAGCCACTCTCCATGCATTCTTGTTCCCCTAAGACAGCAACATATGTGTATGAAGTAACATTTGGCCACCAACCCATAAGCCCATACCCAAAACTGGCAAGGCAGTCCCCACATAGAGGGGAAATCTGTCCATTAGGAAAATATAAATAAGGATACCTACAAAATATTGAAGTTGGTTATAACAAGGCAGAACTCCTCCTTTTCTTTTTAGGTATTCTGTCAGGATTACGCTGACTGGCTTTCACTGCCATTCTCTAGGTTCTGAGTTGAAGACTAAGCGGGGCCCACGGATTGTGCCTCAAGTGGAACAAGTGATTCTTGACAGAGTTACAGGTGGAAAGTTTGGGAAGTGCTGCATCCCTCCACCTTTTATGTGCTCCCATTGAGTGGAGCACATGATATTCCCGATTAATATCCAAATAACATGGCCTGCATATCAGAACGGGCTAACTGTAATCAGAATATCAATGCTGGCCAGAAAGGGGCACTGACAATCTTTTATATATCCCCCTGGTGATTTAGGATGATTCTGGGGAGATGGCCATTGGTAGTACTCTTCCACTGTTTTCAGATGACTGCTGTAGGTAATTCATGTCCCAGAGCGTATAGGAGGGTATGGATCACTACTGCCCAACAGACTGTGAACTTTGTATCGGGTGTCATTAAGTCAGGCAGAAAGGAAGAAAACAGGTGCTTACAAAATTTTTACCTGTGTAAATCCTTCAATTTTTCTTTGCATTTGTCATGCACTTTGATAGTCTGAGGCACTTTGTTCTAAAGCTCTTGAGGATAATCCTCAAAATCTGTATGGCATAAATGGCAGTGATGCTTCACTCCATAATGAGCTCAACACCTTTAAAATAAAGTTTGAAGGGGAGAACACTACACCTGTGCAAATCCCCACAGCACTTAGTAACCCAGGGATCTCCATCTCAATGGCTGATGTCAGAATATCCTTCAAGAGGGTGAACCTTCGCAAGGCGTCAGGCCCTGATGGTGTACCTGGCATGGCACTGAAAACCTGTGCTGACCAACTGGCTAGAGTGTTCAAGGACATCTTCAACCTCTGACATTGAACCATCGGCTTCAAAAGGGGATCAATCATTCCGTTGCCCAAGAAGAGCAGGGTTAACTCCCTCAACAACTATCAACTGGTTACACTCATATCTACTATCATGAATGCTTTGAAAAGTTAGCCATACTGTACATAGACTATAGAGCAATACAGTAGAGTACAGGACCTTGGCCCATGATGTTGTTCAGAACTTTTAACCTACTCCAAGATCCATCAACCATTCCCTCCTTCGAAGCCCTCAATTTTTCGTTCATTCATGTGCCTCTCATAAAGATTCTCTTATGTCCCTATTGTATCTGCCTCCACCACCATCCCTGGCAAGGCGTTCATGCACTTACCAGTCTCTGTGTAAAATACTTACCTGACATCCCCCTAAACTTACCTCCAATCACCTTAAAATTATGCCCTCTCATAGTAACAAACTGCTACCCTGAGAAAAAATGCTGGCTGTCCACTCTATGTCACATCATCTTATACATTTCTAACAAATCACATCTCATCCTCCTTTGTTCCAAGGAGAAAAACCCCAGCTCGCTCAACCTTTGTTCGTAACACATGCTCTCTAATCCAGGAAACATCCTGGTAAGTATCTTCTGCACCCTCTCTGAAGCTTTCACGTTCTTCCTATAACAAAATGACTAGAACTGTACACAATACTCCAAGTTATGGCCAAAACTAACCAGTGCCTGAGCAAGGAACTGGGTCACTGCAATTTGTTTACAAGCACAACGGGTCTACAGGGGGTGCAATCTCATTGGCTCTCCACTTGGCATTGAAGCACCTGGACAATGGCAGTACATACATCGGTATTCAACACCATCATCCCTTCAGTTCCAATCAGCAATCTTCAAAACTCGGGCACCTGTATCTCACTCGGCAACCGGGTCTTTGACTTCCTCATTGGGAGACAACAGTCAATGTGGATTAGTAATAACAATTCCTCCCCGCTGACAATTTTGGATGCATGCTTAGCCCACCGCTCTGCCCTCTCTATATTCAAGACTACATGGCTAGGTAGAAATCAAATTCCATCTATAAATTCGCCATCAAAATCACTGCTGTCCGCAGAATCTGAGACGGCATATAGGAGTGACGTAGACCAATTGGTCGAGCGGTGTCACAACAACAAGCTTGCACTCAGCTTCAGCACGGCGAGGGAATTGATTATGAGCGTCTGGAAGGGGAAGTTGGGAGAACATACACCAGTCCTCACTGAGGCTGAGAAACTTCAAATTCCGGATATCAACAACTCAGGGGATCTATCCTGGGCCCAACACATTGAGGAAGGCGTACCGGCAATCATACTTCATTCGGAGCTTAAGAAGGGTTGTTATGCCACCAAAGACCTAAGCAGATGCAGAATGGAGAGTGTTCTGACTGGTTGCATCACCACTTGGTATGGAGACTCCAATGTGTAGGATCAGAAGAGGCTGCAGATGGTGGTAGAGTCAGCCAGCTCCAACATGAACACAGTCCTCCCCACCATCGAGAACATCTCCAAAATGTGGTGCACCAAAAGGGTGGCATCCATCATTGAGAAACCTCACTCTCCGGGACATGCCCTCTTCTCATTACTACCATCGGGGAGGAGGTATGGGAGCCTGAGCACGCACACTTAACTTTTTCAGAGCAGTGTTTCTCCTCTGCCATCAGATTTCTGAATGCTCCAAGAATCCATGAACACTGCCTCGCTGTTCCTCTTTTTCACTATTTATTTATTTATTGTAACTTTAGGCCTCGCGGCACTGCTGCTACCACAAAACAACAAGTTTCACGACATATGTCGGTGGTAATAATTTCTGATACTGATTATTTCACACCGGAGCAGACACTTCCCAGGGAGCAAAAGAAGGGAGGAACTGAAGAGAGGGGAAAGCATTTTGGGGGGTAAAACATCTTTAATTTAAACATTTAAAGCTATTTATTACACCCCACTCCCTCCACAAATATTCTTCTTTATTTAAACTATCCTCAGAAAGCTTTTATAGACTATAAAAAGGCCACAGAACAATCCCACTGGGATCATGTCAGGATCGGAAGGGGGCCACCTGTAGGATTTAATATCAAAGCAGCCCTCAGCTCATGATCCACTCCCTCATTTCTGCACAGTACCTTCCATGCAGCTCAAAAGAACTATTTTTCCCCCTATTTTATTTTGCAGCAATCAAGCTTTCGAGGATTAAGTGGTTAGCTCCTTTTAAAGGAGGTTTTAGCAAGCAGATTTTTTTAGAATGGGGGAGGGGTGTTTAACTGAGGAATTCCTCCTTTTGAGGAGTTTGTACGCCTGTCACAGGCAGTCACGTTTGCAAGCATTAGACCATTCTTACATTAATCTGTGAGGAAAGCTGAGCTACAAAGATCACTTAACAATTTTTAGATTTGAGAAGACGAGAGAAGAAAGGCTAGCTAGCCGGTCTCACCCAAGGTTAAGTCTCATTTGAATTCAGCAATGCTGTCACCAAACAGCCATCAGTGATGCCAGGATTAATTAATACACTTCATCCTTCTTAAGTGCATTATTTACCATGGATTTTATTTCCATATTCAGCTATTGTAACCAAAACATAAATGTTACACGCAAAATACAGTTTGTGTTTTCTTTATAGGGACCATTGTTCAGCAGAGACCAGCAATAAAATGTAAGCCTATGTTCTGTAGACCTTTCCGACATGAGATTTACCAATGTAAAACTAAATTATATTTGAACTTGTTGAGTGTAATGACAAAGTGATTTAAATGATATTTAGTTAACAAAGAACAATATACAAGTATCCAAGAATACATTTTTAGAAGGTGCAAATCAGCAATGGTGCAAGTTTCTATAATAACTGATATCTCTATACTGAGACAAGTGTGTTTGTGCAAATGCATGTACTTATAATAATTGTTTAAGTATTTCACTACCACTTTTTATTCTGTGTGCATGAATGATTTGCATGGTTGAGCCTGCGCATGTCTGCCTGTGATTCTGAATGGGAGATACTTCAATTATTTGATTACAAGTAGCGTTGACTGGAAAGAGCAGGTAAGTACTTGAGTTACTGTTTTGAACATGAGTATATCCGTGTGTTACCACAATGAATACAAGTAATAAATAATGTTTTACCTGTGAGTGTTGTACTACTTTGAAGCATAACATGCATGTCACAGACATAGAGTCCTAGAGCACTGCAGCTGGTCCCGTGCCCCATCTCGGCAGCTGACCTGTTTTTCTGTTTAGTCCCATCTACCCACACCTGAACCTTAACCCTCCACACCCATCTCATCCAAGTACGGTACCTATCTAACTTACCTTAAAAGTTGCAATTGAACCTGCATCCACCACCTCTGCCAGCAGTTCCTTCCACACTCGCACTGCCCTTTGAATGAAGATCCCCTTAAGTGTTTTACTTTTTACTTCTACTTCTAGTCCCACCCAACTTCAGGAGAAAAAGTCTGCAAGTATTTACCTTATCTATACCATGTGCCCTGAATGCATACTATTTTGAAAGAGGGTTCTCCTTTGAGAATACTGTTTTCCAATCTGCATTCAGTCTGATTACAAAATTAAAGTCTGTGGAACTTGGGATTAACCTGTTCTTCATCTTCAACCTGTTTTGCCTTGACTTCTCCTTTAACTCATTTGTCCCATGATTCCAATCTTACAATACTATGTGATGACTAGTAGACCAATGACAGTGATTGTGTACCTCTTTCTACATCAAAGAAAGCATGACAGTGCCTCTCCTTCCTCAGGAGCCTACAGAGATTCGGCATGTCATCAAAAACCTTGATGTGTGATGGAAAGAACACTGACTGGCCGCATTATAGCCTGGGATGGGATCACCAACGCTTTTGAGTGGAAAATCCTATGGAAGGTAATGGATTCGGCTCATTACATTATGGGTAAAGCCCTCCCAATCACTGAGCACATCTACATGAAAAGCAGCATCCATTATCAAAGATCCTCACCACCCAACCCATGCTCTTTTCTCACTGCTGCCATCAGGTAGAAGGTACAGGAGTCTCAGGACTCACATCACCAGGTTCAAGAACAGCTACTACCCCTCAACCATCAGGCTCTTGAGCAAAAGGGGATAGCTTCATCGTTGTATTTCTGATGTTCCGCCAACCGATGACCTCACTTTATCTTGTTATTTCATGCTCTCGTTATTTATTGCTATTTATTTATATTTGCTTTTGCACATTTCGTTGTTCATTGATCCCGTTTGCAGTTACTGTTCTATAGAGTTGCGGAGTATGCCCACAGGAAAAAGAATCTCAGGGTTGTATGTGGTGAAATGCGTGTACTTTGATAACAAATTATACTTTGAACATTCTAGGCTATCAATCCCATTCACACTGCACTCTTCCATCTTGCAAGATAGCTACTTGCAAGACAACCAGCCTAGTTTTCCTGAATGTTGATCTTGGTGTCATCGGGAATCTGAGGGTCTACTCTCCTGTCTGAACAGATTCCTTCTTCTCCAACCCTTTATCTCTTCCACCTATCACCTCCTAGTTACTCAAGTCAATCCACCTTCTCCCACCCTCTAACAATCCCCCCCACTTGGTTTCACCTATCACTTGCCAGCTTAAATTCCTTTCCCTCTCCCCACTTTCTTATTCTAGCTTCTTCCTCCTTCCTTTCTAGTCCTGATAAAGGGTCTAGGCCTGAAATGTCGGCTGTTTATTCCTCTCAATAAATCCTGCCTGACCTATTGAGTTGTTCCAGCATTTTGTGTGTATTGCTCTGGATTTCCAGCATCTGCAGAATCCCTTGTGGAGGGTTTTATAGCTACTTGAGATCATCATTTTCAAATTGAAAAGAACATCAAGTCAAGTCAAGTCATTTTTTATTGTCATTTCGACCATAACTGTTGGTACAGTACACAGTAAAACTGAGAATATGTTTTTCAGGACCATGTTGCTACATGAAACAGTACAAAAACTACACTGAACTATGTAAAAACAACACAGTAAAAAAACTACACTGGACTACAGACCTACCCAGGACCGCATAAAGTGCACAAAACAGTGCAGGCATAGCAATAAATAATAAACAAGACAATAGGCACAGTAGAGGGCAGTAAGTTGGTGTCAGTCCAGGCTCTGGGTATTGAGGAGTCTGATGGCTTGGGAAAGAAACTGTTACATAGTCTGGTCATAAGAGCCTGAATGCTTCGGTGCCTTTTCCCAGATGGCATGAGGGGTGCATGGGGTCCTTCATAATGCTGTTTGCTTTGCGGATGCAGCGTGTAGTGTAAATGTCTGTAATGGCGGGAAGAGAGACTCGGATGATCTTCTCAGCTGACCTCACTATCGGCCGCAGGGTCTTGCGATCCGAGATGGTGCAATTTCCGAACCAGGCAGTGAGGCAGCTGCTCAGGATACTCTCAATATGACCCCTGTAGAATGTGATGAGGATGGGGGGTGGGAGATGGACTTTCCTCAGCCTTCGCAGAAAGCAGAGACGCTGCTGGGCTTTCTTTGCTATGGAGTTGGTGTTGAGGGACCAGGTGAGATTCTCCGCCAGGTGAACACCAAGAAATCTGGTGCTCTTAATGGCCTCTACTGAGGAGCCATCAATGTTCCATGGAGAGTGGTCACTCCGTGCCCTCCTGAAGTCAACAACCATCTCTTTTGTTTTGTTCACATTCAGAGACAGGTTGTTGGCTCTGCACCAGCCCATTAGCCGCTGCACCTCCTCTCTGTGAGCTGACTCGTCGTTCTTGCTGATGAGACCCACCACGGTCGTGTCATCAGTGAACTTGATGATGCGGTTTGAGCTGTGTGTTGCAGCACAGTCGTGGCTCAGCAGTGGACTGATCACGCAGCCCTGGGGGGCCCTTGTGCTCAGTGTGATGGTGTTGGAGATACTGCTCCCAATCCGGACTGACTGAGGTCTCCCAGTCAAGAAGTCTAGGATCCAGTTGCAGAGAGAGGTGTTCAGGCCCAATAGGCTCAGCTTTCCAATCAGTTTCTGAGGGATGATTGTGTTGAATGCTGAACTGAAGTCTATGAACAGCATTCAAACTTATGTGTATTACCCAAAGAGATATATTAAAGGTATCAGAAGATACCAGCCAGTTACATAGTTGGAATTGGTGTTCAAATTAAAAATAATTCAAGGGAGTGAAGACATAGGCTTAGTAGCTGCTGAGTGGCTCCTTATGTTTCATAATCAGATGAGAATGAGTCTGGAAATACTCAGCTGGACAGGTAGCAACTGTAGAAAGAGAAACAGAATTAACAAGATCAATTACCACCACCTTTCCTGCCTATTTGTACTTCTTTGGAAGGGTTAGTCTAGTGAAGTGACATCCCATGAGGACGATCAGGCACCAAGATTAGATTACCCTTGGTGTATTCTGAGGGTCCAACTATTGTTGCTCTTTAATTTTTAAAAAATATTGCTGATGATTAGGTATACTTTGAAACTATTCAAATAGATTAGTGATTTGAAAATATATTTTTTTAATAATTAGAGCATATTAAAATACCAGAAATTTAACTAACTGCTCTAAAATAGGAGAAAATAAAATAAATCAGACACTAAACCGCACTTAGCATTCCTACAGTCATTGAGATGAATGAGGTTTCATTCATATATCAGAGCTCCCTGATATAAGGCAGAAAGTCCAGTTCATTTGCTCTCTTCAGCACTTCAGTTCTCCGCTGGTAGGCAAAGCAGAAAGTTAGATATTAGTAGCAGACCACCAGGACATTTTGGGCAATGGCATATCAAAATGCATATACCGTAGACAGTAGATGACTGAGGCATACTGGACATTGAATGCTGGCTGCTTTCTGCAGAACTACCAATTACAGGAAGGTATAACTCCACTCACTGTTTTGAGAATGGCTTTTCATGGAAGGTTGTAGACCATATAACCAAATAACAATTTCAGCATGGAAACAGGCCATCTCAGCCCTTCTAGTCCGTGCCGATACTTACTCTCACCTAGTCCCACTGGCCCGCACTCAGCCCATAACCCTCCATTCCATTCCTGTCCATTCCTGACCTGAAACACGAACTCTGTTTTTCTCTTTACAAATGCTGAATGATTTGCTGAGGATATCCAACTTCTCAGGTCTTCAGTAGCTGCAGCAATTTAGTATTTTGCTTTTGGAAGAGGTAAATCTTTGTGGCCAACTAACATCAACCTATGTATATGAGTCTTCTGATACTGCAGACTAACAACTGTTTTCCCAGACTTGTTAAGTAAAGAAAACAGACATTTCAAAACAGGAATAGAATGTAAAAGATTTTTTTCAACCTCTCAGTCATAGTCCCATGTTTTTTTTCCGTTAAGCTCTAATACTTTTGTTGAATATGCAGTATAGTATATATTTGGGGTAATGATGAAAAGCCACACAGAAAAAAATGCTTTGAAAATAATAATGCTGACATTTCAGTATACAGTATTATACTTATTAAATAATATTTTTAAAATCTATTTAAAATGATCCTGAAGTGGTGTCACTTTCATCATAAAGATGAAATTCCCCTTTTAAAGCCTTTTCAGTGTGACAAATGTGTTTAGAAAGAATTCCGAAGATGAGTGTTTTCATGAAGGTGGATCCTTCTCTTCAAAAACAGTATTGATGATATTATATTTTCTTAATATTTCCTTTTTCCAGTCTTTATTAAATACATTGTTGTCTGTAACCTTATTTTGTTAGTTAGTGTGAAGAGCTGATCTGAGAGTCTTCTTGAAAAATAATGAAGTGTCTGTCACCTCACTGTCCTATTTCCCTGAAACACAAGGGATTTTTTTCCTAGATTTGATTTCTTTGACTGTTACTAAATGTAGTCTGCAGAGGCCACCTTCTTTAATGCGATGTACAAAGTAATCATGCTTTCAGAAAGGTTTCATATGTTCCAACTTTTTATATTAACATTTTGCCACTGATGTAATTTGTGGATATTTTTTTTACTGCAGTAAATGGGATAATGCTCAAAGTTCAGAAATGCACTTGCTCAAATGAAGGGCATTGAAATAGTTTGCAACTTGCATTTTCCTTACAGGAAAAACCTTTCCTCTAGGATTCTTCGGTAAGTCAAGAGTGTAGTTGCAAACCTGAGTCATCTTAAAGGACAAAACTTTCCATTCCATTCAGGATAAATGTGTTATTCATTCTAAGAGAGCCTTACCTTTCACTGTTCCGTTGTTTGGTTGATCTATACACCAGCCCAGATAGACTGAAACGACAGAGTGTCGGGTTCTGAGGCGAAAGCCAATTTCGCTCGCTCTCCCCAATGGTCACTCCTCTCTCCATGGCGCTGAGGCTATGAAGACTGCCCCAGGTGCTGTGCTCCACGCCTGCTAATAGGATGAACTGATAAGTGAGGCCTTGGGCCTTCTCCTGGTTGCTCCAGAGTTCTGATCTGAGGACTCAGTCTGGTTTGGAATGTTGTAGTTCATTTCAATTGTTTGCATGATTTGTGTTTTTTTTCTTTCTCTTGGAGTCAGTCTTTTATTATTTTTTCTTTAATTGGGTTCTTTCAGGTTTCTTGCTTTGTGGCTACCTGTGAGCAAACAAATCTCGAGGCTGATAATAAACGTACTTTGAATCTTTGAATATATCCATCAACATAGAAAAATACAATTCAGAATCTTTGTAATCCAGGGCCCCATTGCTCTCAGTGAAACACTTTGTAGCACAGTTTTAAATTTATGTCTAGTGCCCTGGTCAATTTTATGCTTTAGTCAACAAATTATATGATCTTTGTTGCATTCTTGTTTGTGAGAGCTTGCTATGTCCAATTTTGACAGCAAGTCTTTTCATTATAACACTAACCCAACTTCGATGGTATTTCATTAATTGTTGAGTTTCACGTAGTCATGTAATGAATGGTGCTATATAATTGCAAATGTTTCTTTTTTATAAACATATAGAAGCATTACTTTCAGAATCTCCACGAAACCAGGAGTTTGCACTCAGGAGTTCGTATATAGAACAGCCTTGCTATATATGACCCTTTTTCAAAATAGACCACTTATCACTGTCACTTATAAGGGGAGTCCTGCTTTCAGAATTAATTTAAAAGATAAACGTCAACACCAATACTTTTTCAAAATCCACTGTCCCTACTCCAAACAAAGAAATCTTGCATGGTGTGGTATACCCCACCATACTTTCATAAACACGAGAAATGCTGCAGATGCAGGGAATCTAGTGATCCACACACAATGCTGGAGGAACTCGGCAGGTCAGGCAGCGTCTAAGACCCTTCTTCGGGACTGGAAAGGAAGGGGGAAGACACCAGAATAAAAAGGAGGATGAGGAGAAGAAAGATAGAAAGAAGGTGATAAGTGAAGCCAGGTGGGTGGGAAAGATAAAGGGGCGGAGAAGAAGGAATCTGATAGGAGAGGAGAGTGGATCATGGGAGAATGGGAAGAAGATGGGGATCCAGGAGGAGGTGATAGGCAGATGAGAAGAGGCAAGAGGCCAGAGTGGGAGCAGAAGAAGAGGGAAGGGGGTGGGAATATTTTTACAGAAGGAAAAATTGATATTCATGCCATCAGGTTGGAGGCTACAGAGATGTAATATAAAGTGTTGCTCCTCCATTCCTGAGGGTGGCCTCATCGTGGCACAAGAAGAGGCCGTGGACTGACATACATATTGGAACGGGAATGGGAATCAGAAATAAAATGTTTGGCTACCAGAAAGTTCCGCTGTTGGTGGATGGAGCGTAGGTGCTCGACGAAGTGGTCCCCCAATTTTCAGCGGGTCTTACCAATGTAGAGGAAACTGCATCAGGAGCAGCGGGCACAATAGACGACCATAGCAGATTCACAGGTGAAATGTTGCCTTATCTGGAAGAACTTTCCTTGTTGTTAATGAAATGGAATAAAGTGGTTTTCATCAAAATTGAAATTAAGAATTTTTTAAAAAAAGATTTGCAATATATGAATTGATGCCTCATGTTTTCTTATCATATGCAAAGATGCCATTCAGCCCATCAAGTCTCTGCCAGCTCTCCCATACTTATATTCCCTTTTAACTTTTCACATGCTCACCAACTATCCCTGATATCCACATGAAAATCCACCCATGCTAGTTGTAATTTACAGTGGTCCATTAATTCTTCAGTGCATCTTTGGGATAGGGGGGAGAAACTGGAGCATCTGGAAAGCTTGCACTGTCACAGGAAAATTCTACTTATACAGCACCTGAGATCAAGTGCAGACCCAGTTCACTGGAGTTGTCAGGCAGCAGCACCACCAGCTCTGCTATTGGATCGCCAGTAACATGTCAGCTCAGTTGACGGAATGTATGTTAAACTCCAGTTATAATATTATTTCACATTTGTATCTTATTCCAACCATACTGCTCTGGTAGCAAATTTCTGGAATATAAAATTGACTCAGCTAAAATTTTAAGTCCAGGCCAACAATTCTCATCATTTCAATTAGCAAGGAATTAAGCTCATTTGTTCCTTTAGAGGCATAGAGTGCTACAGCAAGGAAACAAGCCTTTTGGTCTATCTAGTCCATGGCTAGTCCCATTGATCCGTACCTGGACCATAGCCTTTCAAATCTCTCCTTCCATGTACTTATCCAAACTTCTCTTAAACATCATAATTAGATCCACATTCACCACTTCCTCTGGCAACTTGACCACACTCACACCATCCTTTCATAAAGTTATAAATCTTCTGTCTCTGCCCTTAACCACATTGACGTTCTAGTTTGGGAGCAGCTTAAGAAACATGGGAGCTGATTTATCCCTGCTAGCATTTTTAAAAGAGGTACCACCATCTTACCCTAACAAAATAAGGAATTAAAGCCTTTGTGTGGGATTAAGACTGTTCTATTTGACTTTGATAAATTTATAAAACTAAATACTGATGACCACTCCCTTTCCCTTGGAGGTGTCTTTTTCGATTCTAAAGCCACACATAAAGATTATAAAATAGTATTTTATACTAATCGTGTCAAATCCTGACACTATGTGATAAAGGCAGCATGGTGAACATAGGCTAAAAGAAAGTGATGTATGTGAGGAATTTCATGAATAGAATCAAATAAAGAGACTAGGACATTTAACCACAACTGAGATTAGTTATGGAAATTTGTATACTGTGTATTGAAACCATTGATCAGATTGAATCACATTGGATTACTAGGGCGATCTTCCCTGGTAAACTACATTCCATTCAGTACCCAAAGAGTTCATTTGCCACATGGGTAAATATTAAAAATCTTTTTTTTAAATATATTGGTTTCCAATTCCCTTTTCCCTCAGAAGATTGGAATTATGGTTATGACACTGAAACGTTTAATGCATCATTGGTTCAGGGATCTATTGGGATATATTTAAATCTTTGGTAACAACTTATGGAAGTTTTAATATATAGTTACTTGTTAACCTTACTGCATTAACTTGTACCCTTTCCGTTTCAGAATTCCTGCCACAACACTAGTATAAATCTTACAGAAAAAAGTGGAAGCTAAGAAATTGTTTGTAAATTACTGTTCAGAAAGAAGTCAAAACAAAATCCTGCAATTGCTGGAAATCTAAGTACGAAATGGGAAATGGAAGAAATACTGTGCAGGTCAGGTAGCAAGTATGGAGAGAGAAAGATGAATTTTCAGAACAATGACCTTTAATCAGTTCTATTGATTGCCAGTTGTGTTTCTCTCTTCACAGTTGCACCTGACCTACTGAATACTGCCAGTATGTTGTTTTATTTGAAAAAGCAATTCATTGGATTGAATTTTCCCAATCTTTCTCTACATCCCTGAAATCTTTCTTTTCCTATGATATGTTTTATACCTTTTAAAAGTTAATATTGAATCTGCTTCTACCACCCTTTAAGTTGAAATATTCTCCTGTGAAATTCTTACTGCGTCCCTCTTTATTTTTATTGTTAACTTTTAAATCTAAAACCCCTAATCACTGATATTCTGTTAGTGGAAATTGTTTCTTTTTATTTAAACAATAAAAGCTCCACTTAATTTCAGAATCAGAATCAGTTTTAATATCACTGGCATATGTTGTGAAATGTGTTGTTTTGTGGCAGCAATGCACTGCAATGCATAATAATAAAAACTATAAAATTACAATATGTATACATAAAGAAGAAAATTTAATTAAATAAGTAGTGCAAAAAATGAGGAAAAAAATTACTGAGGTAGTGTTCATGGGTTCATTAAAAACACAAAATGCTGGCAGAACTCAGCAGGCCAGACAGCATCTATGGGAGGAGGTAGTGACGACGTTTCGGGCCGAAACCCTTCATCAGGAGTGAAGTAACATGGGATGGTGGAGGGGGTATAAGAAGTGGGGGGAGGGATGAAGTAGAGAGCTGGGAAGTGATATGCTGGAGGGAAATGGGCTAGGGGGAAGGTGGAGAATTATGGGATATAAAAGAGAAAAAAAGGTAGGGCTGGGGGGAGATTATAGTGAGGGTAGTGAGGGGGGAAAAAGAGAGAGAAAGAGAACCAGACTAAAATTATAGATAGGGATGGGGTAAGGGCGGGGGGCAGGGGTATCAACGGAGGTCTGTGAGTTGAATGTTCATGCCGGCAGGTAGGAGGCTACCTAGGCGGGAGATAAGGTATTGCTCCATCAACCTGCGTGTGGCCTCATCTTGATGGTAGAGGAGGCCATGGACAGACATATTGGAGTGGGAGTGGTCTGTGGAATTGAAGTGTGTGGCCACAGGGAGATCCCGCCACTGCTGGAGGACTGAGCGCCGGTGTTTGGCGAAACGGTCTCCCAGTCTGCGGCGGGTCTCCCCAATGTATAAATGGCCACATCAGGAGCACTGGATACAGTATATCACCCCAGTTGACTTGCAGGTGAAGTGGTGCCTCACCTGAAAGGACTGTCTGGGGCCTAGGATGGTGGTGAGGGAAGAAGTGTGGGGGCAGGTGTAGCACTTCTTTCGTTTGCAGGGATAAGTGCCTGGAGGGAGGTGGGTGGGGAGGGATGGGGGGGATGAATGGACAAGGGAGTCACGTAGGGAGCGACCCCTGCGGAAAGCCGAGTGTGGGGGGGAGGGGAAGGTATGTCTGGTGGTGGGATCCTGTAGGAGGTGGCGAAAGTTACGGAGGATTATACGTTGGATTCATGGGTTCATGGGTTCATTGTTCATTCAGAAATCTGATGGCAGAGGAGAAGAAGCTGCTCCCAGATTGCTGAATCTGTGTCTTTAGGTTCCTGTACCTCTTGGGTCAGCCATGATGAAATGGTGGAGCAGACTCGATGGGCCAGAAGGCCTAATTCTTCTCCTATCTCTTATGGCCTTATGGTCTCTGCCTTGATGGTAGCAATGAGAAGAGAGAATGTCCTGGGTGATGGGGATCCTTAATGATGGATGCTGCCTTTTTGAGGCATCACCTTTTGGAGGTCTCCTGGATGCTGGGGAAGCTAGTGCCCATGATCGAGCTGGCTGAGTTTATGACTTTCTGTGGCTTTCTCTGATCCTGCGCAGTGGCTCCCCCCCCCCCCCACCCCCCATACCAGACGGTGACGTAACTAGTTGGACTGCTCTCCTCGGTACATCAGTAGAAATTTGCAAGAGTTGTTGGTGACATACCAATTCTCCTCAGACTCTAAATGAAACATAACTGCCATTGTGCCTTCTTTGTAACTGCATCAATATGTTGGGCCCAAGACTTTTAACAACACCCTTAAACCTCCCATCAACTGTCTCTGCTCCAAGGAGAACTATCCCAGCAACTTTAGTCTCTCGGCACGACAGAAGTTCATCATCCACTGCACAACTGCAACCTCAGGTCCACAATTTCCTCCTGAACACTACACTGGGCAGGAGACCAGCATCAGATCCTATTCGGAATATTGCCCCCAAGAGCAGCTTAAAAGTGAGATAGAGGAGAAAATAAATTGGAAATATAATGCAAGAGGCATCTCTAGAGGAATAGAGTCAAGCCTAATGTCTCCTAATTCACTACCAAATATGTCAGCAACAGTGAGACAATGAATTATTTCAAATTCTTATTTGGCAGGGAGTGAATAAGGGACATGCCAGATGAAAATTTAAGGATTTTTTTAAACATAAGGAACACAATCATTGTACGTGTGTTTGTAAGTAGAACACTACAGCACAGTGAAGGCCTTTTAGCCCATGGGGCAACAATATTGTTTGTTAACATTTCTATTACCATTAAAGTTAAAGTCTGTCCCGAGCCTTATAGGCTCCTCAGGCCAGTGCTTATGTCGGTTTCCATGGTGTGAAGCGACTGAGAGTACGAGACTCCCCCCCCCCCCCCCCAACGCCCCGGATAGGACACCAGTCTATCACGAGGTCTATTACCATTACAGGAAGAATATTAAAATAATGGACAAACTGCAGCATAGGTTCCCTGAAATGTTACAATAATATGGGATAAAAGTTAGAAAAAATGCAGAATAATAGGATGGAGAAGTTCAATCAGTGATCTAACTGAAGGCTTGAGGTGATGGATATTTAGTGATTGATGCTTCATATCAGTTCATGCCAGATAATAAATTTAAGAAAGTCAAAAAAGTTGGTTTACATAAATGCCAAGAATGGGATTCAATGTCCCCAAGCACAGCTGATTCAGGTTCCAAAGGGAATGTGGAAGATGATTAAAGTTGAAGGACATTTGAAAAAGAATGACAGTAGACCAATTGGGAGTAAATAAGGGAGAGATGGCAGAGTACTTGGCTCATACTGGACATGGATCAATGACCTGATATTAACAAAATATTCCACTTGTCATTGAAATCTTTTCAGATGGATGAGATCACAATGTGCTCAAAACTTGCCCTCTTTATAGTCTGATATTCTAATTTTACTGTAAAAGATTATATAACTAATCACAACTATTGCTATTTATGAAAAGCATATGTATTCTGCAAACATGGAAACGTAGAAAACCTACAGCACAACGCAGGTCCTTTGGATCACAAAGCTGTGCCGAACATGTCCTTACCTTAGAACTACTTGGGCTTACCCATAGCCCTCTATTTTTCTAAGCTCCATGTATCTATCCAGGAGTCTCTTAAAAGACCCTACTGTTTCCGCCTCCACCACCTCTGCTGGCAGCCCAATCCATGCACTCACCACTCACTGCGTAAAAATCTTACCCCTGACATCTCCTCTGTACCTACTTCCAAGCACCTTAAAACTGTGCCCTCTCATGCTAGCCATTTCAGTCAGCCCTGGGAAAAAGCCTCCGACTATCCACACGATCAATGCCTCTCATTATCTTGTACACCTATATCAGGTCACCTCTCATCCTCCGTCACTCCAAGGAGAAAAGGCTGAGGTCACTCAACCTATTCTCATAAGGTATACTCCCCAATCCAGGCAACAACATCTGCACCTGTTCTATGGTTTCCACGTCCTTCCTGTAGTGAGGCAGCCAGAACTGAGCACAGTACTCCAAGTGGGGTCTGACCAGGGTCCTATGTAGCTGCAACATTATCTCTCGGCTCTTAAATTTAATCCCATGATTGATGAAGGCCAATGCACCGTATGCCTTCTCAACCTGCATAGCAGCTTTGAGTGTCCTGTGGATTCAGACCCCAAGATCCCTCTGATCCTCCACATTGCCAAGAGTCTTGCCATTAATGCTATATTCTGCCATCATATTTGACCTACCAAAATTAATTACCTCACACTTATCTGGGTTGAACACCATATGCCACTTCTCAGCCCAGTTTTGCATCCTATAAATTTCCCGCTGTAACCTCTGACAGACCTCTACACTATCCACAACACCCCCATACTTTGTGTCATCAGCAGATTTACTAACCCATCCCTCCACTTCCTCATCGGGTCATTTATAAAAATCACAAAGAGTAGGGGTCCCAGAACAGATCCCTGAGGCACTCCACTGGTCACCGGCCTCCATGCAGAATATAACCCATCTACAACCACTCTTTGCCTTCTGTAGGCAAGCCAGTTCTGGATCTGCAAAGCAATGTCCCCTTGGATCCCATGCCTCCTTACTTTCTCAATAAGACTTGCATGGGGTACCTTATCAAATGCCTTGCTGAAATCTATATACACTACATCTACTGCTCTTCCTTCATAAATGTGTTTAGTCACATTGACTTAAAGTCAAATGGCATTGTATGTCAAAATCCAGGTTGAGTTTATTGCCATATACACAAGTGCAAAGACAAATTACTTGCAGCAGTATAACTGATACATAGTATTATATAAGCAGCATTCACAAGAAAAACTTAAATTAAATATAAATTATACACATTTTTACATGGAAATACAATTAGAATGAAAAAATCCATTTTATTGTGAAGTAGTCAAAATGTTCAGAGCGTTGCTGAACTGTAGTGATTAAGATTTTACCAGTGTGTTCAAAAACTGAATAGTTGAAGGGTTGTAGCTGTTCTTGAACCTGATAATGCGAGACTTCAGGCTTCTGTACCTCCTTCCTAATGGTAGCTATGAAGAGATAGCATGGTTTGGGTAGTAGGTAGTTGCTGATGGAGACAACGCCTCCTGCAGGTACTACTTACAATAGAGAGGAATGTGCACATGATGTATTGGGAAGAGTTAAATATTCCCTGCAACTAATTACATTCCTGTGCATTGAATTGCAAAGGATGAACATGATACAACTAGTCAGGATACTTTCAATGGTATATCTGAAGAAGTTTATTAGAGTGTTCTGTGACAAGCAAAATGGATAACGGTACTCTTTGCCTCCTAGTGTTAAAAAGCATTTTGCAGCAATACTTCTACGATCTTTTAACCTTGACCTGTTTCCATGTTTGAATATATGAGAAACAATAAAAAGGCAATTGGTCTATTAAACTTCCGATCGTGTTGTGATGGGGCTACCCACATGATCATTCCATCCCTTTTCCACCAATAACCATTCAGTAACCATATAATCTTCTGGTAAAGGTGAAAGAACTGTCCATGCTAAATATTCTTATGTACTTACATTCCTTCTCCTTGTATTCTTAAAAGCAGCAAGTCAAATGTTTAACACAAGGAATTCTGCAGAGGCTAGAAATCCAAAGTAACACAGACACAAAATGCTGGAGGAACTCAGTAGTCAGGCAGCATCCATGGAAATGAACAAGCAGTCATCGTTTTGGGCCGAACCCTTTTTCAGCACTGGAAAAAGGAGGGGGGGAGGGGGGAACGGGAAGAAGGATAACTAGAAAGTGATAGGTAAAGTTAGGTGGGTTGGAGACATAAGAGCTGGAGAAGGAATCTGATAGGAGAGCAGAGGAGAGTTTGTATTTGGGACTGAACTCTGCAGCACTCTGTTTAATTCCCATGGCCAGAAGGAAAAGCCAATGTAGAAAGGACATTACAGTGTGACAATGAAATGGAAGAGTGGTGGGTCCCACCACAAAGTGCACGATAACTGTAATGTGTACCACCTTCAAAATGCAGTGCAGATACCAGTAAGTCAAGTCAAGTCAAGATTATTGTCATTTAACTATATACATGTATACTGCCAAACAAAACAATGTTTCTATGGACCAGGGTGTAAAGCACAGTAACAAATATAACACACATACACTTGAAGTCAGAAGTTTACATACACCTTAGCCAAATACATTTAAATTCAGTTTTCACAATTCCTGACATTTAATCCTAGAAACATTCCCTGTCTTAGGTCAGTTAGGATCATAACTTCATTTTTAGAATGTGAAATGTCAGAATAGTAGTAGAGAGAATGATTTATTTCAGCTTTTATTTCTTTCATCACTTTCCCAGTGGGTCAGAAGTCTACATACACTCTGTTAGTATTTGGTAGCATTG
The DNA here is from genome assembly GCF_048418815.1 of Hemitrygon akajei. Taxonomy (NCBI): domain Eukaryota; kingdom Metazoa; phylum Chordata; class Chondrichthyes; order Myliobatiformes; family Dasyatidae; genus Hemitrygon; species Hemitrygon akajei. Next base: position 32,771,631 of record NC_133135.1, read on the forward strand.
CCTTTAAATTATTTAACTTGGGTCAAACATTTTGGGTAGCCTTCCACAAACTTCTCACAATAAGTTGCTGGAATTTTGTTCCGTTCCTCCAGACAGAACTGGTGTAACTGAGTCAGGTTTGTAGGCCTCCTTGCTCGCATACGCTTTTTCAGTTCTGCCCACAAATTTTCTATCGGATTGAGGTCAAGGCTTTGTGATGGCCACTCCAATACCTTGACTTTGTTGTCCTTAAGCAATTTTGCCACAACTTTGGAGGTACGTTTGGGGTCATTGTCCATTTGGAAGACCCATTTGCGACTGAGCTTTAACTTCCTGGCTGATGTCTTGAGATGTTGCTTCAATATATCCACATAATTTTCCTTCCTCATGATGCCATCTATTTTGTGAAGTGCACCAGTCCCTCCTGCAGCAAAGCACTCCCACAACATGATGCTGCCACCCCCATGCTTCACGGTTGGGATGATGATCTTCAACTTGCAAGCCTCACCCTTTTTCCTCCAAACATAACGAAGGTCATTATGGCCAAACAGTTCAATTTTTGTTTCATCAGACCAGAGAGCATTTCTCCAAAAAGTAAGATCTTTGCCCCCTTGTGCATTTGCAAATTGTAGTCTGGCTTTTTTATGGCGGTTTTGGAGCAGTGGCTTCTTCCTTGCTGAACAGCCTTTCAGGGTATGTTGATATAGGACTCATCTTACTGTGGATATAGATACTTGTCTACTTGTTTACTCCAGCATCTTCACAGTGTCCTTTGCTGTTGTTCTGGGATTGATTTGCACTTTTCACGCCAAAGTATGTTCATGTCTAGGAGACAGAATGTGTCTCCTTCCTGAGCGGTATGACGGCTGCGTGGTCCCATGGTGTTTATACTTGTGTACTATTGTTTGGACAGATGAACATGGTACCTGCAGGTGTTTGGAAATTGCTCCTAAGGATGAACCAGACTTGTGGAGGTCCACAATTTTTTTTCTGAGGTCTTAGCTGATTTTTTTGATTTTGTTTGTTTATTTCTGACCCACTGGAATTGTGATATAGTCAATTAAAAGTGAAATAATCTGTCTGTAAACAATTGATGAGAAAATTACTCGTGTCATGCACAAAGTAGATGTCCTCAACGTCTTGCCAAAACTATGGTTTGCTAATATGAATTCTGTGGAGTGGTTAAACAATGAGTTTTAATGACTTCAACCTAAGTGTATGTAAACTTCTGACTTCAACTGTATAACACACAATTACTTAGGAAAGTAATAATTCAATCTACAAATGAATTACACAGAGACAAACAAAGTGACGTGCAGAAATTAAATATTTTAGGGTACAGTGTAAATTATCCATTGACATTTCGAATGCAATGTGACAGGGAGTTCAGAAGCCTAATGGCCTGAGGGAAGAGTTAATTTCCCACCCTGACCATTCTTGTCTTTATGCATCAGAGTCTTCTGTCTCATGGTAAAATGTCAAAGAGGATGCTGGATGGATGGGTGGGATCTTTGATAATACTAAGGGCCCTGCGTATGCAGCGCTCCTGATAAATCTCCCCCGTGGATGCTGGGGAGGCCCCTCTGATCCTCTCGGCCATTCTCTCAGTCTTTTGTAGGGACTTCCAGTTCAATGCTCTGCTGCTCCGGTACCAGATGGAGATGCAGCTTGATACGTGTTTCTTTATTCCATTTCAATATAATGACCATTTTAGTCAAGAGAGAACCTAACACTTGCTCCTCAACGTTGAACTGCATTAATATTGCCAAACATCTGCTGCAACGTCCTGGCCGGAAACTCAGGTGGACAAGTCAAGAAATTCTTTCAGAACAAGTCAGAGGCTGAGTGTGAAGGGTCAAATGATGCACCTCTTGATGTCCTAATACCTCTCCACCATATCACTAATATACACCATCCAGAGGGAAGCAATTTACCACCTGGAACTCCACTCCTGCATTAGCAGAGCAGGAGTCAAGTTTATTTTGTTTTTTTTTTGTTTTGAGATTCAAAGTAAAAATCACAGGACAATTTACAATGACCAATTCACTTACTAACCAGTACATCATTGGAATGTGGGGGGAAACCAGACAACCCAGAGGAAACACACACATTCACAGGGAGGAACGTGCAAAACTCTTCACAGACCATATTGGAATTGCACTCCTAACTCTGACACCCGAGCTGTAATAACATCACGCAAACCATTACGCTATTGTGGCACTTTGTCCATTGTTCATTGGATACTCTGCAGAAACTCACCAAGATTTCAATACTTTCTTTCAAATCTGCATCGTCCACCACCTGAGATGATAAGAACTGCAGCTGCAAATGCCATATCTTCATGTTGATAAGTCGCACTTTATCACAACTTAGATTTACATTACTTTATCATCTTCATCACTGGGCCAGAAACCTGCAGCTTTGTGAAAAGGTTCCCTCCAGGAATATTATCGGTTGTAACTGACCCTGAAGTCTCCAGGCAGGTTATTTTCGTTACTATTGGTTCCCCACCACATTTCCAGTAATAGAAAAAAAAGCTGAATCAGTACATTAGCCTGAAATGTTTGCAAACTGGAGAATATACAGAGGTCTTCAACAAGGTGCTGCACATGAGTCTACTTAGTAAGATAAGAGCCCATGGTAATACTGGAAGGATACTAGCATGGATATAAAATTGGATGACTGACAGGAGGCAAAGAGTAAGAGTAAAGGGAGGCTTTTCTGGTTGGCTGCCTTGTGGTGTTCTGCAGGGATCAGTATTAGGACCACTTCTTTTCACATTATATGTCAATAATTTGGAAGACGGAATTAGTAGCTTTATGGCCAACTTTGTGGATGATACACAAGATAGGTGGAGGAGCAGATAGTGTTAGGAATCAGGGAGTCTTCAGTAGGAATTAGACAGATTGGCAGAATGGGCAAAGAAGATGCAGATGTAATATCATGTAGGGAAATGTATGATCAAGTACTTTAGCAGAAAGAATAAAGGTGTGGACTATTTTCTAAATGGGGTGAAAACTCAAAAATCAGAGGTGCAGAGGGACTTGGGAGTACGCATGCAGATTCCCTATAGGTTAACTTGCAGACTGAGTCGGTGGTGAGAAAGGCAAATGCAACGTTAGCAGTAATTTTGAGAGAACTAGAATATAAAAGCAATGATGTAATGCTGTGGCTTTATAAGGCATTTGTTAGACCACTCGGAGTATTGTGAGCTGTTTTGTGTCCCTTATCTGAGAAAAGACTTGCAGGCATTGGAAAGGGTCCAGAGGAGATTCATAAGAATGATTCTGGGAATGGAAGGGTTAAGGCGTGAGGAGCGTTTGATGGGTCTGGGCCTGTACTGACAGGTGTTTAGAAGAAGTTGGGGGATCTTATTGAAACATATTGAATTTTGAAAGGCCTAGACAGAGTGGATGTGGAGAGGATGTTTTCTATAGTGGGGGAGTATAGGACCAGTGGGCAGAGCTTCAGAATAGAGGACGTCCATTTAGAACACAGATGAGTAGGAATTTATTTAGTCAGACGTTAGTGAATCTGTCGAACTCATTGTCATGGATAGCTGTGGAGGCCAAGTTATTGAGTATTTAAAACAGATGTTGATTGGCTCCTGCTTAGTCAGGGTGTCAAAGGTTATGGGGAGAAGGCAGGAGAATGAGGTTGAGAGGGATAATAAATCTGATATGATGGAATGGCAGAATCAGAATCAGTTTAATATCATTGGCATATGTCATGAAATTTGTTGCTTTGTGGCAGCAGTACTTAATAATTAAAAAGAACTATAAATTAAAATAAGATATATATATAGTATACAAGGTGTGTGTGTGTGTGTGTGTGTGTATATATATATACCTTTGTATATACACACATACACATATACACACATATATTTATATATACACACAAGGGATGATTGATAAGTTTGTGGCCTAAGGTAGAAGGAGATGAGTTATTAACTTCAAACTTTCTGCATAGTGACTCAAAGAGTTGAACTGCATGTGCGTGTAATGAGAGCTGTGTAACTCATCTCCTTCCACCTTAGGCCACGGACTTATCAATCACCCATCTGTGGACACTTTCTGGAGGTCTAAGATCCGTATGCTCCATGACTGCTGGACTAAGTGTGTAAATGTAGGAGGGGACTATGTTGAAAAATAAATGTGCTAGGTTTTCTAAATCTGACTCCTTCTTCCTTAGGCCACGAAGTTGTCAATCACCCCTCGTATATATACACATGCAAAAAACTGGTGTGGTAGTGCTCATGGGTTCATTACCCATTCAGAAATCCGACGGCTGAGGGGAAGAAGCTGTTTCTGAAATGTTCAGCGTGTGCCGTCAGGATCCTGTGCCTCCTCCCTGAAGCTCGCATGTCCTTGGTGATGGGGGTCCTTAACGATGGATGCCACCTTCTTGAGGCTTCGCCCATGACAGAGCTGACTGAGTTTACAACTTCCTGCAGCTTTTTCCGACTTTGTACAGTGACCCCCTCCAGAGCAGACAGTGATTGAACCAGTTAGAACATTTTCCGCAGAACATCTGTAGAAACACTGTGACAGTCTCCGGTGACTTACCAAGTCTCCTCAAACTCCAGATGAAATGTAGCTGCTGTCATGCCTTATTTGTAATTTTATCAATATGTTAGGTCCACAATAGATCTTCAGAGGCTAGGAACTTGTTAATGCTCAGCCTTTTCATGCTGATCCTTTGATGAGAACTGGTGTGTGTTCCCAGACTTCTCCTGAAATCCACAGTCAATTCCTTAGTCTTAATGAGGTTGAATGGAAGGTTGCCTTTTGTGACACCTCTCAACTAGCAGCTCCTGTACACCTCCTTGTCACCATCTGAAATTCGGCCAACAATAATTGTGTCATAAGCCAATTTATAAATGGCATTTGAGCTGTGCTTAGCCACACAGTCATGGATGTGGAAAAAGTAGAGCAATGGGCTATGTACGGATCCTTGAGATGCACCAGTGTTGATTGTCAGTGAGGAGAAGATGCTATTTCCGATCCGCACAGACTGTGGTCTCCCAGTGAGCAAGTCAAGGATACAGTTGCAGAAGGAGGTACTGAGCTCTAGGTTTAGAGGTTTCCTAATTAGGTACGATTGTATTGAATGCTGAGATGCAATCAATAAATAGCAGCCTGACGTGGGTATTGCTATTGGCCAGGTGATCCAAAGCCCAGTGGAGAGGCACAAGATTGCATCTGCTGTATACTTGTTGTGGATTCACCTTCGAATTTGGATGAGTTTGCTGCAATTGTTACCAAACTCGTTAAAGCCTGTGTAGATGAGTGTGTGCCTACAAAGACTTGCTGTACTTTCCCAAATCCAAAACCGTGAATGAACCAGGAGGCTGAAGGCTAGATATGTGGCATTCAGGGCCGGCGACTGAGGTCTGTACCAGAAAACCAGGTATGACTTGCGGAGGGCTATTTCAAGGGTGAAGAGACAATTTCAAATGAGGTTGGAGGCAACATTAGATGTATGACAGCTCTGGCAGGGTTTGCAAGACATTATTTCCTACAATATGAAACCCAATAGCATGAATGGCAGTGATGCTTCACTGCCAGAGTAACTCAATGCCTTCTATGCCCGCTTTGAAAGGGAGGACATAACTGCAGCTGTGAAGATCCCTTCTGTACCCAGTGACCCTGTGATCTCCGTCTTAGAGGCTAATGTTAGTCTGTCTTTAAAGAGAATGAACCCTCACAAGGCTGAAGGTCCCGATGGAGTACCTGGTAAGGCTCTGAAAACTTGTGCCAACCAACTGACGGAAGTATTCGAGGACATTTTCAACCTCTCACTGCTACGGGCAGAAGTTCCCACTTGCTTCAAAAAGGCAGCAATTATATCAGTGCCTAAGAGGAATAATGTGAGCTGCCTTAATGACTATCACCCGGTAGCACTCAGATCTACAGTGATAAAATGCTTTGAGAGGTTGGTCATGACTAGACTGAACTCCTGCCTCAGCAAGGACCTGGACCCATTGCAATTTGCCTATCGCCACAGTAGTTCAATGGCAGACTCAATCTCAAGGCTCTTCATACGGCCTTAGATCACCTGGACAACACAAACACCTATGTCCGGATGCTGTTCATCAACTATAGCTCAGCATTTAATACCATCATTCCCACAATCTTGATTGAGAAGTTACAGAACCTGGGCCTCTGTACTTCCCTCTGCAATTGGATCCTTGACTTCCTAACCAGAAGACCACAATCTGTGTAGATTGGTGATAATATCTCCTCCTCGCTGGCGATCAACACTGGTGCACCTCAGGGGTGTGTGCTTAGCCCACTGCTCTACTCTCTCTATACCCATGACCGTGTGGCTAGGCATAGCTCAAATATCATCAATAAACCTGCTGATTATACAACCATTGTTGATAGAATCTCAGATGGAGATGAGAGGCATACAGGAGTGAGATATACCAACTAGTGGAGTGGTGTCGCAGCAAGGGCCTTGTACTCAATGTCAGTAAGATGAAAGTGCCAATTGTGGACTTCAGGAAGAGTAAGACGAAGGAACTCATACCAATCCTCATAGAGGGATCAGAACTGGAGAGAGTGAGCAGCTTCAAGTTCCTGGGTGTCAAGATCTCTGAGGATCTAACCTGGTCCCAACATATAAATGCAGATATAAAGAAGGCAAAACAGCAGCTACACTTCATTAGGAGTTTGAAGAGGTTTGGTATGTCAACAAAAACACTCAAAAATATCTATAGATGTACCATGGAGAGTATTCTGACAGGTTGCATCACTGTCTGGTATGGGAGGGGGAGGTGGGTAGGGTGCAACTGCATAGGACCGAAAGAAGCTGCAGAAGGTTGTAAATCTAGTCGGCTCCATCTTGGGTACTAGCCTACAAAGTATCCAGGGCATCTTCAAAGAGCAGTGTCTCAAAAAGGCAGCATCCATTATTAAGGACCACCAGCACCCAGGGCATGCCCTTTTCTCACTGTTACCATCAGGTAGGAGGTACAGAAGCAATTCAGGTTTTGCACAACTTTTAAGCTATTCACTATAAACCAGAAATAATATATATTAAAAAAAGTGAGGTGGTGTTCACAGGTTTAATGTCCGTTTAGGAATCGTATGGCAGAGGGGAAGAAGTTGTTCCTGAATTGCTTCATCTGGGAGGGAAGCAGAATTGATGGGTCAGATAGTTGACTCAATTTCTACGTTTTATCATCTAATAACATAAGACCAGTGGCTGCACTATTAGGTACAGGAGTGGAAACCAGCGTGGGTTTCCACTGCTCTAGCCCATCCACTTCAAGGTTCAACGTGTTGTACACCTAGAGACGTTCTTCTGTACATCACTGTTGTAACATGTGGTTATTTGAGTTGCTGTCACCTTGAACCAGTCTGGCCATTCTCCCCTGACCTCTCTTTTGCCCACTGAACTGCCACTCACTGGATGTTTTGTTGTTTTTCGCACCAGTCTCTGTAAACTCTACAGACTGTTGTGCGTGAAAATCCCAAGAGCTCAGCAGTTCCTTTGCTACTCAAGCTACCTCATTTAGCACAGCAATCAACTCATGGTCGAAGTCACTTAGATCACATTTCTTCCCCATTCTGATGTTTGGTTTGAACAACAACTGAACCTCTTGACCATGTCTGCATGTTTTTATGCATTGAGTGGCTGAATAGATATTTGCATTAACATTAGGTACAGGTGTACTTAATAAAGTGGTTACTGAGCATAGATTGCATGAGCATAACTAATAATTGCATGACTCTGATGGAACGTCTTGTCCTATATCTTTATCCAATGCAGTTGCCTGACCCACTCCATTTCCAATATTTTCTGTTTTTATTTCAGATTACCAGCATCTGCAGTTTTTATTATTATTTTAGTAGCTTCAGGTTACCTTTATGTCATTTTCTCATTAAATCAATATTTTTCTTAAAATAAAGTATTCCATGAAAATGTTGCATTTAACAGGATGCCAATTTATTTAGAGAGATATTCCATACCACAGATGGTATACAAAAAAGCTCAACTCAAATTAACTGAGTACTGAGAAAGACAGCACAGAAAATTACATCTATACTGTACTGCACCAAGATTGATAAGAATAATAATAACATCATTTCTTCCTGGCTTTATGGTCATTACCAGCCCTGAGAGTCTCATTACCATCTCCCGCTTCACTCAAGCCTATAATGACCACCTCAGGGTCGGTAATGACCATAATACCTGAAGCAAACTCATTGTGTTGCTCCACAGTATCTGTTTGCAACAAAACGGTGTCACGGAAAATTTTTCACATCTGAACAACAATGGCTTTGCGTGGAAACCACTCCTCCAGGGACTGAAACCATGTTCATTATCATTCAACTGGCTGACTTACTAACAGTATTGATCTTTCAAATTCCAGCCCAGCAATTATTGAGCATTTTATTTGATTTTAAATGTTTGATACTGGTTTATCAAACTACGGGTACTGCTGTTTTAAAGCTGAGCATACCTAAAGCACTTAAAGTACTTAAATAAGTTAATTTAAAAATATTAGCATGTATTAGAATTTTATTGTTAAAATATAGAGATGCTAATGATGACCAGAGACGTTTCCTATCCTTTATCCTCAGGCAAAGTAAAGTTAGTTGTTGCATTTATAAAGTGATTACCACCAAATATCGAGAACATGAGATGAAAAGTCCTTGAAAGTGAGTCCAGTTCAGTGGGAATAGTTTGGTGATGGGCAAGTGAAGTTGAGTGAAGTTATCCCCTCTGGTTAAAGAGCCTGATGGCTGAGGGGTAATACCTGTTCCTGAACCTGGTGGTGTGGGATCTGAGGCTCCTGTACCTTCTTCCTGATGGCAGCAGTGAGAAGAGAGCATGACCTTGATGGTGGGGGCTCTCGATAATGGATAATGCTTTCCTAAGATAGCGCTCCATGTAGATGTGCTCAGTATTGGGGAGAGTTTTACCTGTGATAGACAGAACAGTACTCACTTCCTTTTGTAGGCTTTTCCATTTGAGGGCATTGACGTTTCCATGCCAGGCTGTGATACAACCAGCCAATATACTATCCAACGTGCATCTATCGAACTTTGTCAAAGTTTTAGATGACATGCCAAATCTACACAAACTTCTAAGAAAGTAGAGGTATTGCCTTACATTCTTTATAGTGGCAATAACATGCTGGACCCAGGACAGGACAGGTCCCCTGAAAAGATAACATCCAGGAATATAAAGTTGTTCCCCTTTCCATCTCTGATCCCCCAATAAGGACTGGCTCATGGACCAGTTCCCTCCTCTTGAAATCAATTATCATTGTTTTGGTTTTGCTGACATTAAATGAGAGTTTGTTGTTGTGGCTCCACTCAGACAGATTTTCAATCTCCCTTATATATACTGATTCATCACCACCCTTGATTTGGCCAACGACAGTGGTGTCGTCACAAAACTTAAGTATGGCATTGGATCTGTGGTTAACTACACAGTCATAAGTATAAAGCAAATAGAGCAGCAGATTAAGTACACAGCCTTGATGTGCACCTGTGCTGATGGTGATTGTGGAGGAGATGTTACTGCCAATCAGAACTGACTGGGGTCTGCAAGAGAGGAAATCGAAGACCCAGTTGCACAAGGAGTTGTGAAGACCTAGGATTTGAAGTTTATTGATTAGTTTTGAGGGGATGATGATATTGAATGCCAAGCTGTAGTCAATGAAGAGTATCCTGATGTATCCACCTTTTCTGTCTAGATGTTCCAGGATTGAGTGAAGAGCCAAAGAAACGGTATCTGCTGTTGACCTATTGTGGGCATATTGGAGTGGATCCAAGTCATTTCTCAGCCAGGAGTTGATATGCTTCATCACCAGCTTCTCAAAGCACTTACTTCGTCACAGTGGATATAAGTGCTACTGGATGATAGTCATTGAGGCAGGTTACTATGTTCTTCTTGAGTCCGGTATAATTGAATCCTGTTGAAGCAGACTGCTGTCGTGACATGTTAAAGACATCAGTGAACACTCCAGCCAGCTGATCAGCACAGATCTTCAGTACATGGAACTTCACTCATTGAAACTCTGCCCACTGTTTCCTACTTTACAACAATAAAAACACATTGTCTCCCAATTACTTGGGGATAGATTGATAAAGGTATAGCATAATTGCAAGCATTTATTTATGTTCTGTCTGAGAACCAGCATGGATCAGCACCTTCAGCAATGCAAGGGGCCAAGAGAAGAATGTGAGGGGAGAAGAGAGTTTTTAATATTTTCGTTTTGCTCCCTTCTGGGATACACTGGTGAATCATAATAAAGTACAATCTAGCTTGTGCTTACTCGCGGAGAGCTATCGGTCTTCTTTGTTAAGGATAGAGAGATGTTAAGAATAGAAAATTGTAGATACAAATAGGAGCAAACATGTAAAATAAGATGCTGATTTACGATTTGTTAGCCCAGCCCTGGGGTCAGCCTTTCTCTCAAGAGAAAATTAAGATTAATTGAGTGCATGACCACAGGATGGAAGATGAGCATTCATATAATAATATGGTAAAGGAAGAAGCTGTTCAGCTCAATGTATCTGTGTCATTTATTTTTCACAGTATCCAATTTATCTCACTCCCCTGCTTTTGCAATGCCATGCAAATTTTAGGTAATCTGGGATAAATTTTAACAGAATTAAAATGAACGAACAATAAAGGCCTTGAAGCCATTTTAAGTGAAAATGTGAAAACCTAAGAAGGTGATAAGTGGGGATCATTTGAGACTCACTGAGATCATTGCCTTAGATTAAAGGAAAGGCAGCAAAACTTTGTGTTTTGACAAAGGCTAAAACACAGTCCTGGAAAATTTGAGTTAATGAACTTCCATGTTGTAAGTATAATATACATCTCCTCCACAATGTCGGGCAAAATTGAAGCATGAGGAACATGAAGTCACCACCATCAAGATGACTTTAAGGAGAGAAAATGCACCATCATTTGTCATTTGCTATATCCTGGACTTACAGCTGTCTGGTACTTCCTTCCATTAGAATGGTTTCATGCCCACAGTTCCCTTCTGAATAATCAACCAACAGACCTAATTGAAAACTGGAATGTTTAACTGAATAAATAAAAGTTAGTGTCGATAAAATCAGAGAGACTGGGGCAAGTTGGTAGAGATTTTCATACATTACATTGGCTACTCCCAAAATGGTGGAGGAACTCAGCAGGTCAGGAACCATCTTTGGAGAGGAATAAATACTTGATGCTTCGGGCCGAGACCCTTCATCAGGAAGGGTTGAGCATTTTTTTTGTGTGTTATTTTGGATTTCTGCCATCTCTTGTGTTCATACCTTGGCTGTGGGTGCCATACCTGCAAAATGCACAGAGAAAGCTGATGGAGAAAGAAACATGCATATTTTGCAGAGCAACAAACAATTTGCTGGAGAATTAAGATGGCCGAGCAGTATCTGTGGAAGAAAAGGAATTGTCAACATTTCAGGTTGATACTCAACATCAGGACCCTGCATTGACCTGCTCAGTTCCTCCAGCATATTTTCCTTACTCCAGATTCCTGTATGTGTGTGACCTTATCATTGATATGCCCCATGTTCATCTGATACAAGTTCTGGTAGGCGAGAGATGTGCCTGCCAAAAGCAGATCTAAAACTAATTGAATATGGTAATCCTGTGCAATCAAGGGAATATTAATTGAAGTTTCTGGTGCAAGTGGTGAAGTGCATGCTATGTACTTTGAAACAATGATCCTGAATAAAGTTAGTGGAGGTCCCTCAAAAAACTGCTTAAGAAAAGTTCATTGCCCTCAGAGCATCTACTATGCCATTTATTTAGAGAGGGGAAGACACTTAACAATAAAATGAACCAGGAGCTGTAGATAAAGAATTGTCTATTCTGTTAGTTCTTGGGAAATGGTTTTCCTATTTGCATTTCCACCTGTAGTATTCTGTGCAGGTTGTTTGAGGCAGAAGCAGATATAAAAGCGGGCAATCTGAGAAATAAGGTAACACATTAGAAGGAACAAAGCTATGAACTTGACAGTATGCATCAATGAAAATATATAACACATGGAGAAAATTTCATTTTAATAAGTAAATGAGATTGATTTTCCCCCTGGTGGTAATTGAGTCTTTAGCCTTTCTTCCACATATTAGCGCAGGTTCCTTTACCATATCTTTCCTTTTTTTCTGAACAGCTGCATAGCTACTGTCAATGAATGAAAAAAAAAATCTTTTCCTTTATTTAAACAGAGATTTGTCAAATTATTTTCATAAATGCCTTCAGAATGCTGCTGGATGCTCTAGCCCTCACAGATAGATGTGAAAATCCCTGTGCTTATATAATATAAAAATAATTTATGATCATCCTGAGAATAGTAGTTAATCTGCCCTCCCAAGAGGTTTGGTCTAGTGAAACCTGCACTTGCAGGAGGTTACTGGGCCCAAAAGGCAGCTGGATGGCATCACACTGCAGAGACCTGCAACAGAAACAGATGTTAATTTAATGCAAGAATAACCGCCCCTTTGACAGACTCTAACTAGCTCTGACTGCTTCTAAACACGATCGATCTGTTCCACTGGGCCGTTAGACAACTCAAACAGTTTAATGACAATCTCATTTCGGAAAGGTGTGGTCATAACAAAAATTGAAATCCACTCGGTTAAAATATTTGTTAAATCTAGTTTAATTCATTGTGCTTTTGCTTAAGTGATTTTAAAGGTATGTGCCATTCTCAAGTCTCTTTACAGCTCAGTTCTTAAGTATTTCTGTAAAATGTTGCTGGAAGGTACATTAGATTGGGGTAAATTGAATTCTTTCCAGCACCAGCTTTGCTTTTCAGACTTAAACTGCAAGGATAGTGTTTAATTTGCAGTCAAACACCATTAGCACAATTCCAGTTGTGCTAATGAGATATGTCATATTTAGCACAAGCCTGTTGTTATTTCCATGTTATAGCTTATAAATATACCACCAATTATGCCAATCACTAAAGGATATTTCTATTAGTTGCTTTACATTGCTGAATGCAAATCTTCAGATAAACCAAATCAGTGCAGCCCGAGAGTCTCTTCATATCTGCATTTGTGTTTATACAGTTGAGGATCCAATGCATCATAAGCACAATGTAAAATGTATTATAATACCAAAGTGATATCTGTCTATGCTATTTCCTTTCTTAAAAATGATAGCACTTGCAATCGCATCCCAGAAAGTCCTGCCACATGTTGCCACTAGAAGTAAACATAAACTTTAGAGTTTAACTGGGAGATGCCATTTTGACTCATGCAATTCATGTTTTGGCATGAAATTCTTTATTGGAAAACCCCAGGCTGCCTCAAACAATCAGGAGAATGAGCTGATCAGCCTGCCAGCCAATACTGTCATACTTCTGTTGGTGATGCCATCAAGGTGAGTTAGCACAGTTTTGAGCATCAATGGTTCGATTGTTCCATTTACTATCAGAGAAGGTGTACAGTATACAACCAGAATTCTTGCTCTTCACACACATCCACAAAACAGAAGAAAGCCCCAAAGAATAAATGGCAGAAAATGATCAGAACCCCAATTCCAGAAATGGAATCAGTCACCTCAGCCAAAGGTTTCCTAAAGAAAGAGTTACGAAAAGGAAATCTTGAGACTGTGCAGTTGCTAAATACTAACTCACAAGAAAGCACAAGAGATTCTGCAGATGCTAGAAATCCAAAGTAATATACACAAAATGCTAGTGGAACTCAGCAAGTCAGGTAGCATGAATGACTCTTTATTCCTTTCCTTAGATGCTGCCTGTCCTGCTGACTTCCTCCAGTATTTTATGTGTGTTGCCCACAAGAAAACAATATATAAACATTAATGTTAATGTGCTTACATTAAGGACATAAATATGCAATAATTTTAAGTCTATTCCAATATGGTTACGCTTATCTACCCTTATTGCAATTAGTACCACTCATCTCTGTGATATGAGCATCTCCTAACTAAAACATTGCTAGAAACAGTTGCAAGGGGTGAGATTTCAGGTGGGTACCATTGCACTAACACAGTCCTGTCATTTCTCACAACTTTAATGGTTATGGACCCTGCTGGCCCTGACAGGATAAAAGGTGACTGCATTGCTTTCAATCAATATAACTCAAATAAGAATAAGTAGATTAAAAACAAACCTGCATTATAAGTTGGGATCAGCAACAAAAAACACTCCATAGTCTATTTGTGTGGTTTTTTTAAAGTTAGGAATTAATAATGATAGATGGAGCAAAAACATATTCTTCATCACTCACTGGCTCAGTGCTGAGCAACTTCTCTTCAAGACTACTGTTGCCTCAAGCCTGCCCTTGTGATGCTGCAAGTGTAGTTGAACTATTCCTACCAATGATTCAGATTCAGATTCATTTATTAACCACATGGGCATTGAAACATACAAATGCATGATTTGCCTTAACAACTGGCACAACCTAAGTCCACAAGCATCGCTATACCTCCCAGATCCAACATAGCACACCCATAATACTCAACAGAACAACACAGAACATAAAGGAACAGAACAGAACAAGCAACAGCAAAACAAACCCCTTTCCTCTTCCCTCCCCCCCACCTACACACATGGACAATCCTCCAACCCCAGTACAGGACTCAGGGTCTCCAGTCTCCAGTCACTGGGCTTCAACTTCCAGACTTCCGATCAAACTTCAGGCTTCAACGTTCAGTCAGTACCTGGACTTGCCAATGACAGGACCCTGTCCCTAAACCACAAACTTCAGTCTCTCTGATCCTCATCCCTGTCCCTAAACCACAAACTTCAGTCTCTCTGATCCTCATCCCTGTCCAGAAACCACAAACTTCAGTCTCTCTGATCCTCATCCCTGTCCCTAAACCACAAACTTCAGTCTCTCTGATCCTCATCCCTGTCCAGAAACCACAAACTTCAGTCTCTCTGATCCTCATCCCTGTCCAGAAACCACAAACTTCAGTCTCTCTGATCCTCATCCCTGTCCCTAAACCACAAACTTCAGTCTCTCTGATCCTCATCCCTGTCCCTAAACCACAAACTTCAGTCTCTCTGATCCTCATCCCTGTCCAGAAACCACAAACTTCACTCTCTGATCCTCATCCCTGTCCCTAAACCACAAACTTCAGTCTCTCTGATCCTCATCCCTGTCCCTAAACCACAAACTTCAGTCTCTCTGATCCTCATCCCTGTCCCTAAACCACAAACTTCAGTCTCTCTGATCCTCATCTCTGTCCCTAAACCACAAACTTCAGTCTCTCTGATCCTCATCCCTGTCCCTAAACCACAAACTTCAGTCTCTCTGATCCTCATCCCTGTCCCTAAACCACAAACTTCAGTCTCTCTGATCCTCATCTCTGTCCCTAAACCACAAACTTCAGTCTCTCTGATCCTCATCCCTGTCCCTAAACCACAAACTTCAGTCTCTCTGATCCTCATCCCTGTCCCTAAACCACAAACTTCAGTCTCTCTGATCCTCATCCCTGTCCCTAAACCACAAACTTCAGTCTCTCTGATCCTCATCCCTGTCCAGAAACCACAAACTTCAGTCTCTCTGATCCACATCTCTGTCCCTAAACCACAAACTTCAGTCTCTCTGATCCTCATCCCTGTCCCTAAACCACAAACTTCAGTCTCTCTGATCCTCATCCCTGTCCCTAAACCACAAACTTCAGTCTCTCTGATCCTCATCCCTGTCCCTAAACCACAAACTTCAGTCTCTCTGATCCTCATCCCTGTCCCTAAACCACAAACTTCAGTCTCTCTGATCCTCATCCCTGTCCCTAAACCACAAACTTCAGTCTCTCTGATCCTCATCCCTGTCCCTAAACCACAAACTTCAGTCTCTCTGATCCTCATCCCTGTCCCTAAACCACAAACTTCAGTCTCTCTGATCCTCATCCCTGTCCAGAAACCACAAACTTCAGTCTCTCTGATCCTCATCCCTGTCCCTAAACCACAAACTTCAGTCTCTCTGATCCTCATCCCTGTCCCTAAACCACAAACTTCAGTCTCTCTGATCCTCATCCCTGTCCCTAAACCACAAACTTCAGTCTCTCTGATCCTCATCCCTGTCCCTAAACCACAAACTTCAGTCTCTCTGATCCTCATCCCTGTCCCTAAACCACAAACTTCAGTCTCTCTGATCCTCATCCCTGTCCCTAAACCACAAACTTCAGTCTCTCTGATCCTCATCCCTGTCCAGAAACCACAAACTTCAGTCTCTCTGATCCTCATCCCTGTCCCTAAACCACAAACTTCAGTCTCTCTGATCCTCATCCCTGTCCCTAAACCACAAACTTCAGTCTCTCTGATCCTCATCCCTGTCCAGAAACCACAAACTTCAGTCTCTCTGATCCTCATCCCTGTCCCTAAACCACAAACTTCAGTCTCTCTGATCCTCATCCCTGTCCCTAAACCACAAACTTCAGTCTCTCTGATCCTCATCCCTGTCCCTAAACCACAAACTTCAGTCTCTCTGATCCTCATCCCTGTCCCTAAACCACAACCTGACCCCTACACCCCTCTCCATCCCCAACATCATTCTTTTAACTTAAAAAAAACACTAAAACTGAGTCCTGACCTCAACAGAGACCTCAGCTTGATATCACGTTGATCTGATGGAATTACACTAATCATTAAGAGAATCACAGCTGGTGTCGCTAGTTTGTGTTGTGCATTTATACATTCCTGTGATACACATGCACTCTTCTATGTTCTCTGTACAGCATAGGTAAGTGATGGTGTGATGGCACTTATGGCTTCAATCACTGAAAAAAGTATTGCTATTCAAAGTTCAAAGTAAATTTATTATTAAAGTATATATATGTCACCATATACAATCCTTAGATTCATCTTCTTGTGGGCTTTCATAGTAAATACAAAGAAACACAATGGAATCGATGGAAAATTTCACACAAGATGGACAAACAACAAATGTGCAAAAGACAAACTGTGCAGATACAAAAAGAAAGAAATAATGATAATAAATAAATAAATCAATCAATCAATGGATAGATAAATAATATTGAGAAGATGAGATGAAGTGTCCTTGAAAGTGAGTCCATAGGTTGTGGGCTTTGAGGGTCTGGCAGGGGCTGCAGGAGACAAGAGGGCCACTGGTTGGAGGAATTGGACTCGACACATTGAAAGAAGGGAGCGACGAACTGACGTACATCTGTGACCATGGTGGGCCACCAGAATCGACAGTCATAGAAAATCCAGAGTGGGCCATATCCCTGGATGGGCAGAGAGGGGTGAAGAGTGAATCTGCTAGAGTGCCTCAGAGCGCATGGCCACTGACAAGTACTTGCGGTTGGCAGGTGAGTCAGCTGGAGCAGGCTCGTGCTGCAGGGCCTGGAGGATCTGGTTCTCAAGGTCCCAGGGTGAGGATCTGTGAGGATGGAATGATGGGCTGAGAGTCAATCTCAGTTTCAAATGGGTTGAACTATTGTAACAGGGTGTCTGCCTTAGTGTTCTTGGAGATGATGAAGTTGATCTGCTCAAAGAAGAGGGCCTAGCAAACCTGGCGTGGATTGAGTTGATGGGTCTGCTGGATGGTTACAAGGTTCTGGTGGTCAGTCCAGATTAGGAAGGGCTTGCTTTTCTCCAATGTTCAGCCAATGTTCCCCAATTTTCAGCCAATGTTTCCATTCCTCCAAGGCCCATTTAATGATGAGGAGAGTGTTGAGTGAGTAGATAAAGAGGAATTAAATGTTCTCCAGTGCTCATGAGCACAGGCTGTGTGCGCATCCTGACAATCCAGACCCCAAGGGAAGTTCGCCAATGGCCATGATGCAGAAGGGGTGAGGCTCAGTAGGCAGTCCAAGTTACACACACACAAAGTTCGGCCCAGAAATCTGCCTGCTGCAGTGGAATCCACCAAAGCCTTTTGTGTACATAGAGCCATTGGACTGTGGAGGAGAATCAAGAGAGTGAATTGAGCTATAGCACTAGAAGGAGGGGTCAGGAAAGCTTACCAGATAGACGGCTCCTTGTCTCTACCTGGTGGTGCTTTTTCCCAGATGTAGTGGGCATTTGATGCAGGGGTCTGCTCTGCAGTAAACACACAAGTTGTTTCTCCACTGGCACTCTTGGAGGGTTAAGGGAACTCTCCCTAACTGCATTGGTTCTGATAAGGGTCCTACAGCCTGAAATAGTTCTGAAAACAGAACTGGGGTGCTGGCTTATGATCTGAAGGGTCATTCCGTAAGATGTTTGTCAATACAGAGGGCCAGAGTGATGAGGTCAGTGGGCATCGCCCAGATAGATAGCTCATGTTTCAAGTGCTCCAAGAGACAATGATGAGAATGGGCCAGCAGTGCTTCCATATTCCAACCATACTGTGCCATGAAGGTCCTGAATGCCACAGTTTACTCCAGCACAAAGTGTGAGACTTGAAACACTGATCTGCTGCCTCCCTTCTACTTCCTGGATGGCCGAAAACCTAGTGCATCTCAGCGGTGAAATCCTCATATTTATTGCAAATGGCGATTTTATTGTCCCAGTTAGCAGCAGCCCAAGTCAGAGTTTGCCCAGTCAAGTGAGAAATGATAAAGGCAATCTTGGCTTGGTCCATAGAATACAGAGATATCTGGAGCTCCAAGTGTAAGATTCACCTGGTCAGGAAGATGCAGAGTTGGGTTGGGGATCCATTGGGGTTTTTGGGCACTAGAATCCAGTGCTCTGAGGGAGGAGGTTG
This sequence comes from Hemitrygon akajei, assembly GCF_048418815.1. Classification (NCBI taxonomy): domain Eukaryota; kingdom Metazoa; phylum Chordata; class Chondrichthyes; order Myliobatiformes; family Dasyatidae; genus Hemitrygon; species Hemitrygon akajei. The sequence continues at coordinate 32,790,275 of NC_133135.1, forward strand.
ACCAGCGTGGGGTTGCTGTATGGAGATGGAGAGTTGGTTGAGAGTGGCAAGCAGAAGGTCAATGGTTTCCTGCTGATTTTGGATTGTGGACACATGTCAGCAGACTTTCTTTATGTGAGCATACTCTTCCGGGTCTACCTATAGATCAATCATCCTGTCAGGAAATGAGAAGGAGGATTGACCCAAAAGTAGAGCCGCGCAGATGATTTAGTGGGGAGCAATCACTTTAATAATAAACTGCAAAATAACAAGCCACACAGGGACACAAACCAAGAGAGAACAGATACTAAAGGAAGTAAGGTAACTGAAGGCCAGGAGCAACTGGTTGAGGTTGGCTGGTTGGATGAGTGCACGAAGACTGTGGATGAGGGCTGGGTTTAAATAGGCTGCAGGTGACGAATCAGAAACGAGAGGCGAGTGACATCTATTAGCTGAATGGAGACTGGGAGGAGCCTGCAAGTGTAGGCCTGACACATGGCACGCCTGCTAAGAGAAGGATATTTTTCCTTAGGTATGGTGACCAAACAAAACAGGTGCTATTTATACAGTAATTGCAGTAAGACTACTTTATCCTTATGAATTAATTGCTTGTGATAAAGGGTTAGGATTACAATTACTGCTCCAAAATTTGATCATCCCTGAATTTAATCACCCAACACTCCCAACAGCTGTTAAGACACACAGCCTTGAAGTTCCCTCACTAACCATCACCACCTTCTTTCTTCACTCCTTTAAAATGTTCTTTAAACTTTACCTCTTCCACCAAGCTTTTGAACATTTGCCCAAATTCACCACAAAAGGCTCAGTGCCAAATTTTATTTGATTAATGTTTTAGTGAAGTACCTTGAGATGCTTCACTATGTCAAAGAGTCAAAGTAAATACAATGACTTGTTGTTTGCTCTGGAAGGATGTGTGTAATTGAGCCCATCTATTTTTTCAGCCTGAAATGTCGACTACTTTTTTCCACCGATGCTGCCTGGCCCATTGAGTTCCTCCAGCATTCTGTGTGTGTTCCTCAGATTTCCAGCATCTACAGATTTTCTCCTGTTTGTCTTCTATTTTTATGGTTCTTCCTGCCACCCTGACAATACAAATCTTTATTCACATCTGCCAAATTGCAGCTGTTGGTACAATGTAGTTTACTTGCATGTTGTAATCACGGCATTGTGAAATGTGAATTGGTGGAGATATGTTGAATGAACATACAGTTTCACTTACCATTTGTGCAATATGTAGGCAAATTATTAACATACATTGTGTACTATTGTCATATCGAAACTAAAACGCACAATGGATTGTATGGCATTTTGTCACTACATTAACTTGCAACAACAATAATATAAGATGTATTTAAAATGTATCTCAAACAATATTGTCCAAATGTGCTTTACAGGGGTTGTATCAAAAAGACATCAACAGATAGGATGTACAGTATTTAGGTTCTCTTTTGCTATGGTGTTCACCAAAACCACTGCTTAATAACACCCACTAATCCTCCAGTTTTGGACTTTTAGTGTATCCCATCTCCTTTCTTCCTATTAATACAAAGTAGCTATTGCATTTATACCCACATTCTGGAATTCTTTCCCAAAATATCTCCTTCTCCCTTTCCTTAAACACATTACAACAGATTGGTTTCGTTGACTACACTGTTAGTTGCAGTACCAAATTCTTGTTTCCTTGCCAACATTCAGCATTGCCTTACTCTCCATGAGTTGATTCGGGATGTATTTGTATGTTCAAAGTATTTTATTGTTACTCACAAAATGGAATTGGCTTAGTGCACCACTGTAGTAATGATGTTCATATTAATCACAAATCAAAAATGTACAGATTCTGGAAATATGCAATAAACCAGGAAATGCTGGAAACACTCAGCAGGTCAGGCAGCATCTGTGGAAGGAGAAACAGAGTGAACATTCCAGGTTGAAGACTTATCAGAGATTAATTTATTTTTCAGAAGTATTTATCATTGCTATTGTGAATCTTATGTATAATATGAACAACAGACACCGGTATACTCATAATATATTGTGTGAATTAATTTAGTAAGTAACATCAGTCCTAATATGCTCTATTTAAATGTACAGAGTGTATCACTAATATCATCAATGGATGAATTTTGCTCTCAATGATAAACAAAGTGGAAAACAAAATGATAAACAAAATGGTGCTAACTGCTCTTAACACCTTCTTATTTCTCTTTGAGAGTCCCATGGAAGAGGGGATGACATTCTTCATGCTTGTACTGTGTCCATATGCTCCCAACACATGGATCTGAGATCCTAAGAGCTCTTTCTCCACTTCTTGAGTAATGGGCCAGGGTTAACATCACTCCCCCCGCCCCAGGAATCAGCAAGATATTCCTCTCTTCAGTAGGTCTTTGATTACACCCTTAAGCCTTTTCTTCTGTCCGCTTGGTGATCTGCGGTATGTGGTGTTGGAATTCTCTATAATTAGAAAATCATTTTGGTGCAGCATTTTCTCAGGGGTTCTGGGATCTGTGTGAACAAGTCAAGCCACTGTGCATCTCCATAACCAAATAGAGTGATGATTCATTAACAAGGAGTTCAGAAACTAAGAACGTGTCAGATCGTTCAATGTCACATCATGTACAGATAAAGAATAAATCTGTTGAAGTGGATCTTCAGTAAATAAATAAAAGAAATGCATCTGCAGGCTTGAACAGTTTTCCCCAAATCATTCCTCATTGATGTCTCAAGCAAAAACCTTGAGTTACTAAATTTAGGGAAATTTTACTTTAATGGTGCAATTATTTTTATTCAGAGTACACATATTGAATAAATGTGTTGAAATATTTATACCAATATCGGAATAAATAAGCATTTTAAGGGGCTCCAGCTCCGGGGAAACATAAATATTCCACATGAGATACACATTCAATCAATTAATGGAGAATGATAATCCTCTTTAAATATTAATGATCCAATGTCCCAGCACTACATACTTTAAATATTGGTCACCAAAATCAGTTGGAGACAATCCTAGTGATGAAAAGAGAATAGTCAGATGAAATGCAGAAAATTTGGAGGAAAAAAGAGATTATTCAGATTAGTGTCACTTGTAGTGTTTTGAGAAGTGCCTGACTGATCCTTTGCAATGTGGAAAGAGATTAAATTTGATCGCTCATTAAATTCATCAATAACATTGGAAACTGAACCAGTGAAGAAGAGAGAGTAACTGCTGTTGGCAGATGACATGGTTTGATGTGATTATAGCCTTCTGGAGGAGTGGGGGTGGTGGGGGAAGAATGTACCTGTGCTTATTTCAAAATGTCCAAGTTTTATTTAGGTTGCTTCCAGACATTCAGAAGAAAAAGAACATTCAGTAGCAAATTGATCATACTTAATTCAAGTGGCTTATTCCATAGACACTTGTTTTCAGGAGCTTTACAGATGCATTAGACAAATCTTAATCCCTTAACTAAACAGGTAATATATATTTTTGAGGGGGGCAGAGTTTTGTACTCTTCAGGCTGAGGTATGTGACTCCTGGGAATCTTGAAAATTGAACTTTAATGCCCTTCTTCTTTATGTATTCTCAGTCTGACATATTCCTGGATCAGATACACTTTTCATCATGTTCCTAAGGTGGAAGAAAGAATTGATCCGGTGACATTCTGCACGTTAGCTGATGACACGCAAGTCTACTGCAACACCTCCTTTCTCAAGTGCTCCACAGTATCAGATTTGTCATGCTCACGGTTTGATACCCAGTACTGGGTTTAATATGCTGAAAACAGGTCTGCATGGCTTCAGCCTCTGCCAGAAACTGCATGTTCTGGCCATAGGTTCCATCAGTCCCCCTGGTTAAATCAGATGATAGTAACATAGAAACATAGAAACCCTACAGCACAATACAGGCTCTTCGGCCCACAATGCTGTGCTGAACATGTACTTACTTTAGAAATTACCTAGTGTTACCCATAGCCCTCTATTTTTCTAAGCTCCATGTACCTATCCAGGAGTCCCTTAAAAGACCCTATCGTATCCCCCTCCACCACCGTTGCCGGCAGCCCATTCCACGCACTCACTACTCTCTGTGTAAAAAACGTACCTCTGACATCTCCTCTGTACCTACTTCCAAGCACCTTAAAACTGTGCCCTCTCGTGCTAGCCATTGTAGCCCTGGAACAAAGCCTCTGACTATCCACACGATCAATGCCTCTCATCATCTTATACACTTCTATCAGGTCACACCTCAGCCTCCGCTGTTTCAAGGAGAAAAGGCCAAGTTCACTCAATCTATTCTCATAAGGCATGCTCCTCAATCCAGGCAAGATCCTCTGCACCTTTTCTATGGCTTCCACATCTTTCCTGTAGTGAGGCAACCAGAACTGAGCACAGTACTCCAAGTGGGGTCTGACCAGGGTCCTATATAGCTGTAACATTACCTCTCAGTTCTTAAACTCAATCCCATGGTTGATGAAGGCCAATGCACCGTATGCCTTCTTAACTACAGAGTCTACCTGCGCAGCAGTTTTGTGTGTCCTATGGACTTGGATCCCAAGATCCCTCTGATCATCCTTACTGCCAAGGGTCTTACCATTAATACTATATTCTGCCATCATATTTGACCTACCAAAATGAACCACTTCACACTTATCTGGCATAATATACTGGTTTTAGTTTGAACTATTGCACCCTCCATTTGTATGAGAAGCTCAATCATACTGTGATTACTCTTTCCAAGAGGATCACTAACTACAAACATACAAGAGCACTCATTTTACCTGTCTCATTACACAGGACCAGATCTAAGATAACATGTTCCCTTGTAGTTCTGTAACATGCTGTTCAGAAAAGCCACTAAGGATGCATTCTGTGAAGTCCTCCTCAAAACTGCCTCGACCAACTTGATTCACCCAATCTATGTGCATGTTAAAGTCCCCCACGACAACTGCTGTTCCATTCTTCCATGCCTCAGATATTTCTCTTTTTATTGCCTGTGCCATTGTAACATTATTGTTCCATGGCCGATAGACAACTTACACCAGCGACTTTTTTTCCCTTTACTATTCCTAATCTCTACCCAGATGGATTCAACATTCTGCTCCTTAGATCTTATATCACCTCTCACTATTGCCCTGATCTCATCTTTAATTGAGTGCTATCCCACCTCTCTTACCTTCCTGCCTATCCTTCCATATTACCTGATAGAACATAAAAATAGAAAGTCTACAGTGCATTACAGGCCCTTCGGCCCACAATGTTGTGCCGACCATGTAACCTACTCTAGAAGCTGCCCAGAATTTCCCTACCGCATGACCCTCTATTTTTCTAAGCTCCGTGTACCTATCTAAGAGTCTCTTAAACGACCCTATTTTATCCCCCTCTATCAGCTTCGCTGTCATTCCACGCACCCACCACTCTGTGTGAAAAACTTACCTCTGATGACCTCCTTGTATCTACTTTCAAGCCCTTAAAACTATGGCCCCTCGTGTCAGCCATTTCAATCCTGGGAAAAAGCCTCTGGCTATCCACCTGATCAATGCTTCTCATCAACTCTATCAAGTCACCTCTCATCTTCCATCACTCCAAGGAGAAAAGGTCAAATTCACTCAATCTATTCTCATAAGGTACGCTCTCCAATCCAGGCAACATCTTTGTAAGTCTCCTCTGTACTCTCTCTATAGCATCCACATCATTCCTGTAGTGTGGTGACCAGAACTGAACACAATAATCCAAGTGGGGTTTAACTAAGGTCTTATATAGCTGTAACATTACCTCCTGGCTCTTGAACTCAAACCCACAGTTGATGAAGGCCAACACACCAAACACCTTATTTTTTTAATATTTTATTTAATTTTTTAAAGAAGGAATATAAGGACTCAATACAATTTATACATATAGAAAAAAATTTATTTCAAATACATTAATAAGTCTGAGGGAGAAAAAAAGTAAGCCCTATCCCAACACCATCTCCCCACATTTTGAAAAAAGGAGGGAGAAAAAAAAACATAAAAAACAGAGGAAAGAAAGGAGAGAAGAAGAAAGGAAAGAGAAAGAAAAAGAAAGAGTCAGCATCCAGCTCTCAGAGTCAGTTTAAAATACAATTAAATAAATTAGCTTATAATAAGGGATATATTAATTTTTAAAAATTAAAATAAATAAAATTTAAAAATTAAAATAAATAGGTTAAACAATCTGTGCATTTAGGTAATCCAAATATGGTTGCCAAATCTCAATGAACATTCCTAAGGGTATAAGTAATCTTCTCAAGGGGTATACAACTTTGCATTTCTTTATTCCAACGATCAATATGTACAAGGGAATCAGATTTCCATGTTACCGCTATGCATTTCCTGGCCACTGGCAGCGCAATTTTAATAAATTTGGATTTATTCCTGGGGAGGTTAACTTTCAAAACTGCTAAGTTCCCCAGAAGAAACAATTCTGGGTCTAGAGGGAAATCCATCCCCAGAATCTTTCCCAGTACCTCCCCCCAGATCTATCCACAAAGATCTCAGTTTCGTACATAGCCAGGTGGAATGCAAAAAGGTACCAACGTGTATGCCACACCTGAAACACTTGTCAGAAATTTCTGCTTTATTTTTATGTATTTTTTCAGGTGTGAGATACAACTGATGTAAAAAATTAAAATGTATCATTCTGTATCTAGATTTGATAAGAGTGGTAACACTATCCAAACATAGATGTGACCAGCATTGATGATCAATTACAATGCTCAAATCCGACTCCCATCTTTCCCTCGATCTGTATATACCAAGCTTTGGACATTGGTCCCAGAATAAAGAATACATATTAGAAATAAATTAAGTAGTATTCCCCTTTCGAATTAGAATCTCCATGTCTGAGCACCTTGGTAGGGCCAGTGATGGACCCAAACAGTCCCTCAAAAAAGATTGTAATTGGAGATAGCAGAAGAATGTGTTATTAGATAAATTATATTTATTTTCAGTCCCTCAAAAGACATAAAATGCTTCTGCTGATTATAACAATCTTCAATGCGCCTGATACCATGTTGATACCAGGTGACTAGAAATTTATTCCCCACAGTCATGGGTACACCAAACATCTTCTTAACAACAATGTCAACCTGCACAGCAGCTTTGAGTGTCCAATGGACATGGATCCCAAGATCTCACTGATCCTCCACACTGCTAAGAGTCTTACCATTAATATCATATTGTCTTCAAATCTGTCCTACCAAAATGAACTACTTCACATTTATCTGGGTTGAACTCCATCTGCCATTTCAGCCTACCTCTGCATCCTATCAATGTCCCACTGTAACCTCTGACAACCCTCCATTCTTTCCAAAGCACCCCCAACTTTTGTATCATCAGCAAACTTACTAACCCACCCCTCTACTTCTTCATCCAGGTCATTTATAAAAATCACAAAGAGGAGGGGTTCCAGAACAGATCCCTGCGGAACACCACTGGTCACTGTCCTCCGTGCAGAATACGAACCACCCACAACCACCCTTTACCTTCTGTGGGCAAGCCAATTCTGGATCCACAAAGCAAGGTCTCCTTGGATCCCACGCCTCATTACTTTCTAAATGAGCCTCACCTGGGGAAGCTTATCAGATGCCATACTGAAATCTATATACACTACATCTACTGGTCTACTTCATCAATATGTTTTGTTACATCCTCAAAGAATTCAATCAGATTTGTAAGGCATGACCTGCCCTTGACAAAGCCATGCTGGCTATCCCTAATCAGATTATGTCTCTCCAAATGCTCATAAATCCTGCCTCTCAGGATCTTCTCCAACAACTTGCCCACTACTGAAGTAAGACTCACTGGTCTATAATTTCCTGGGTTATCTGTACTCCTTTTCGTGAACAAGGGAACAACATTTGCAACCTTCCAAACCTCTGGTACTTCTCCCGTCCCTATTAATGATGTAAAGATCATCACCAGAGGCTCAGCAATCTTCTCCCTTGCTTCCATATAACCATATAACTATATAACAATTACAGCATGGAAACAGGCCATCTCAGCCCTTCTAGTCCATGCCAATCGCTTACTCTCACCTAGTCCCACCGGCCTGCACTCAGCCCATAACCTTCCATTCCTTTCCTGTCCATATACCTATCCAATTTTACTTTAAATGACAATATCGAACCTGCCTCTACCACTTCTACTGGAAGCTCGTTCCACACAGCTACCACTCTCTGAGTAAAGAAATTCCCCCTCATGTTACGCCTAAACTTTTGCCCCCTAACTCTCAACTCATGTCCTCTTGTTTGAATCTCCCCTACTCTCAATGGAAAGTAGCCTGTGGTGTATCTTGTCCAGTCCCGGTAACTTATTTAACTCAATACCTTTCAAAAGCTCCAGCACATTCTCTTTCTTAATATCTATACACTCAAGTGTTTCGGTCCGCTTTAAGTCATCCCCACAATTGCCAAGGTCCTTTTCACTGGTGAATACTGAAGCAAAGTATTCATTAAGTACATCCGCTAGCTCCTCCATCTCCACACACGTTTCCACTCTCACTCTTGCTTGGTCCTACTCTCACACAGCTCATTCTCTTGCCCTTCCCATACTTGTCGAACGCCTTGGGGTTTTCCTTAATCCTGCTCACCAAGGCCTTCTCATGGCCTCTTCTAGCTCTAATTTCATTCTTGAGCTCCTTTATGGCACCCTTGTAATTTTCTAGAGCTCTAACAGTACCTAGATTCTTGAACCTTTTGTAAGCATTTTTTTTCTTTTTAACTAGATTTTTTACATCTTTTGTACACCATGGTTCTCTTACCCTACCATCCTTTCCCTGCCTCAATGGAATGTACCTATGCAGAACGCCATGCAAATATTCCCTGAACATTTGCCACATCTCTGCAGTGCAATTCCCTGAGAACATCTACTCCCTATTTATGTTCCCAAGTTCCTGCCTAATAGCATCATATTTCCCCCACCTCAATTAAATGTTTTCCTGAATTTTCTGTACCTATCCCTCTCCAGTGCTAAAGTAAAGGAGATAGAGTTGTGATCACTACCTCCAAAATGCTCTCCCACCAAGAGATCTGACACCTGACCTGATTCATTTCCCTATAGCAGATCAAGTACAGTCTCTCCTCTAGTTGGCTTATCTGCATATTGCATCAAGAAAACCTTCCTGAACACACCTAACAAACTCCACCACATCTAACCCCCTTGCTCTAAGGAGAAGCTAGTCAATAACAGGAAAGCTAAAATCACACCTTACAACAATCTTATTATTATTGCACTGTTCCAGAATCTGCCTCCCTATATGCTCCTCGATGTCTCTATTACTACTGAGGGCTTGGTCTATAAAAAACACCCAATAGAGTTATTGCCCCCTTCCTCTTTCTGACTTCCACCCAGAATGACTCAGTAGACCATCCCTCCATGACTTCCTCCATTTCTGCAGGGGTGATACTATCCTTGATTAGCAGTGCCACTCACTCACCTCTTTTGATTCCCTCCCTGTCCTTTTTGAAACATCTAAAGCCTGGCCCACTCAGCAGCCATTCCTGCCCCTAAGTCATCCAGGACTCTGTATATCCTTGGATATTTTATTCCCAATCCTCTCCACCCTGCAACCACATTTCTGCAATGGCCACTAAATCATACCATTTTTTACTGATTGGTGCCACAAGTTCACTGATCTTGTTTCAAATACTATGGGCATTCAGGTAAAGTGCCCTTACACGCATTGTGCTTTCAAAAATCTTGTAATCTTTTTCTCTTTTGCACTTGACTTTTCTTCATTCCATTCTTACGTTACTCTTTTTTATCTTTTGCTTTTACTTTATCTTTATCCACACTTTTCTCTTTTGCTTTATCCATACTTCTCTGATCTGTTGAACCCACCCACCCCCAGCTATTTAGCTTAAAGCCCTATCCACAGTCCTATTTATGCGATTTGCTAGGATCCAGGTCCCACTGCAATTTTTAGTGGAGCATGTCCCACTGGAACAGCTCCCTCCTTCCCCAATATTGGTGCCAATTCCCCATGAATTCAAACCTACCTCTTCCACACCAATCCTTGAGCCATGCATTTAACTCTCTAATCTTCTTGATCCTATGCCAATTTGCACATGGCCCAGGTAGTACTTCAGAGATTACCACCTTTTTGGTTCTTCTTTTTAATTTAATCCCTAGCTGCTCAAATTCCCTCAATAGAACCTCTTTCCACATTTTACCTACATCCTCTGCAGGTCAGATAAGATGTCCTAAACCTGTCTATTCCCCTGACTATACTATCCCCAATTATCAATACATTTTTCTTCTCAACCCCACTCCCCCTTGAATGGTTCCCTGAACTACAGTGCCACAGTTAGGTTGCTCATCCTTCCTACAGCTCCCACTCTCATCCACACAGGGAGCAAAAATCTCACACCTGTGGGACAAACTCAAGGGCTGAGGATCCTCCGGCACTGTGTCTTGGATTCCACTACCTGCCCCACTCGCATTCACACCCTCTTGTCCCTGACCTCGGACCGAATTTGAGGCAGCTAACCTTGAGCCCGAGTTTCTCAAGCAGCCAACACTTGCTGCAGATGTGGTCACCAGGAACCACAAAGGGGTCCACCAGCTCCCGCATCACCTGATCCTGCATCATCCCTACTTTATTTAATTAGCTGTTATTTAGTGACTTTTTATTCTACCACTACAAAAGATCTGCAATTTCACTGACTTGTTTAGTCCCAAGCTAAGCTTCCATTTTTATTTCCTCACTATCACCAAAGCTGTCTACAAATACCCTTGTATTATATCGCTGATTCAAAGGATCTGCTCTGGAATGCTTATTTATAGTTTTCTTATCTCCAGAAATAAGCATCTAAAATATTCTCGTGAGCAGCCTTCTATCTTTCAACCTGTGTAAAACAGAGCTCCCATTCACTACCTGTGTGTTTGGTGACTTACATTGCCTCAGAGTCCAATGACAGCCACTTTGAAAACTTGACTCTTTAAAAATCCATGTGTTCAAACCCCACCGTAACTTTGACAATCTCTTTCTACAAGCTCTTCCAGCCTACGAATAGTAGTAGTGCAATCACTCAAGTTCTGCATGATGTTCCCGTAAAAGGTCATTCTCTTAATGGAGAACACCTGTGCGTGACTATGTTTAATGTGGGGAGCCTGATGCACAGATTGGGGTCAGGGTCCAGTGGCAAGGAATGCAAGACAACTAAGGACCCTTCACTGCTGCAGCCTTCCTCTGTCTTCACTGGTGTTTTGTTCTGTCATCATCTTCCACCAGCTCCACTGTTAATGACTTGGCTGGAACGCTCTTTGTCTGAACCTTCCCCTTGACCTTTTCACCATGGGTGGCCCTACCAGGAGCTAAACTCTGGACAGACCTCAGGAACTCAAAAGTTTCTCCACAACCACAAGGTGACAATCCTTGAAGAAGTCCTGCCTAGCATAAGTCCAAGTGCTCTTTGTTTCTCCAGTTCTGATTTCTTCATTACTTCCTTTGCCCATCACTGATACATTGAAGATTCGAGGTCTGAAGTTCTCTCTAACTTAATGGTGGAAGAACAGTCATTAATGAAACAAATGAAAATGGTTGAGCCGAAGACACTACTCAGAGGAACTCCTGCGGTGATTGCCTGAGATTGGGCTTCCAATAATCATAAATATTAACCTTCCTGCAAGAGATGATTTTCTCCCATTGAAATATTTTCACCTTGATGGCATTTCACCTCAGTTTTACCAGAGCTTTGTGATGCCATATTTATTTAAGTGTTGCCTTGAGGTAAAGATAGTCACTCGCGCCATACCTCTGGAATTTTGTTCTCTAAATATAGACTATTTTCATATATGGACATTGACTATTGTCTAAACAAGAAGAAAATTTGGATATCAGAGGTGAAAGGGCCTTGGGAATCCTTGTGCAGAATTCCCTACAGGTTAACTTGCAGGCTGAATCGGTAGTACGGAAGGCAAATGCAATATTAGCATTCATTACGGGAGGACTAGAATATAAAAACAAGGATCTTACGCTGAGACTCTATAAAGCATTGGTCAGACCACATTTGGAGTATAGTAAGTAGTTGTTGTGCTTCATATCTAAAGAAAGTACTGTAGGTGCTGACATTGGAGAGAGTCCAGAGGAGGCTTACAAGAATGATCCCAAGAAAGACAGGGTTATTTTATGATGAGTGTTTGATGGCTCTGGGCCTGTACTCAATGAGCTGAAAAAATGATGGGAGACCTCATTGAAGCTGACCGAGTGAACATGGAGAAGATGTTTTCAATCATGGGAGCATCTAGGACCAGAGAGAACAGCCTCAGAGTAGAAAGAGGACCCATTAGAACAGAGATCAGGAAGGAGGTGCTAACCTAGTAAAGCTGCAGTACAGGACCTCATGCATGCAAACACCAAGAACAACTTTTCAATGGGCAGAGGTAAATCAGCTCACAGACAAAAAATCTGCAGTCAAGCCACATCCAGTCAATGAAAAGGGGGTGAACAATTCAACATCAATAAGAGGAAAAGACTCCGAGAACATCCCGTGCTTGAGCTCGGTGCAGGACAGCCTAGGTTTTTGCTTTTGCAATCATGATTAGCTTCCACCTGAGATCCCAACCTTCACACGTTATTTTCAGCCAGCTTGATTCACTCCACATTATATCAGATAACTGCTAAAGGTACCAGATACAGTAATGGTGACACTCCAGTCATGGTGCTAAATATCTGCACTCCAAAACCAGCTGTGTTTCTAGAAAAGTTAGTCCAGCAATAGAATTACAATACTGGAAAACAGCTGACAATGTGAAACACTGCCCAGCCACATAAAAAAATCAAATCCTTTCTGATTAACCACTTCTTATTCAATCTACCCTTAATTGTCAGCAAAGTAATGGAATAATCCACCATTCAAGGCCCCAGACAGTCCTTCCAGGTGAGGCGACACTTCACCTGTGAGTCGGCTGGTGTGGCATACTGCGTCAGGTGCTCCCGGTGTGGCCTTTTACATATTGGTGAGATCCAACGCAGACTGGGAGACCGTTTCGCTGAACACCTACGCTCGATCCGCCAGAGAAAGCAGGATCTCCCAGTGGCCACACATTTTAATTCCACATCCCATTTCCATTCTGATATGTCTACCCATGGCCTCCTCTACTGTCAATATGAATCCAAACTCAGGTTGAAGGAACAACACCTTATATACCGGCTGGGTAGCCTCCAACCTGATGGCATGAACATTGACTTCTCTAACTTCCGTTAATGCCCCTCCTCCCCTTCTTACCCCATCCCTGACATATTTAGTTGTTTGCCTGTTCTCCATCTCCCTCTGGTGCTTCCCCCCCCCCCCCCTTTCTTTCTCCTGAGGCCTCCCATCCCATGATCCTTTCCCTTCTCCAGCTCTGTATCACTTTCGCCAATCACCTTTCCAGCTCTTAGCTTCATCCCACCCCCTCCGGTCTTCTCCTATCATTTCGCATTTCCCCCTCCCCCCCCCACTACTTTCAAATCTCTTACTATCTTTCCTTTCAGTTAGTCCTGACAAAGGGTCTCAGCCCAAAACGTCGACAGTGCCTGGCCTGCTGTGTTCCACCAGCATTTTGTGTGTGTTGGTTGAATAATCATCTGTGCTGAGAAAGAATCTAACCACCTACCCATGACACACAATGACATTCAGATTGCCAAGTTTCCCACTATCATCAAAGGGAATTGAGTTACCCTAGACTAAATATTCAATTGAACTTCCTTCTGCAACCTAAGACGCACCTTGTGCTGGTATTGGTGAATTTATGCACATTGATTCCATATCCATACTTTAACCACAAACTTTTTATGTGATTCTTGTTTCTTTATAACTGTTGAATGGAGTTTTATGGCATGTTATGCCATCACACCACCGCAAATTCCTAATACATGTAAATGTATATGGTGAATAAAGTCGATCCTTGATCTGTGCCAGGTGATTTATCCACTTTCCTTTGCATGTAACCTTCCAAGAATCTTTTCTTTTTCAATGTTTACACCATCCTGAATACCAACTGCAGTCTCCTATACTCCTGTGAACATAACTAATACTTAGTACCTCACTGCCAGACAGACATACTTTATCAAAACCCAATTTCCCTCGGGATCAATAAAGTATGTCTGTCTGTCTGTTCCTCCTTGAGTAGATTTCATTTGATATTCTGAACAGTTAACCTCTACTTTTTCAGTCCTTTTCCTATTCCTGGGCATTTGCCAGAAACCATTACTATGGAAGTATGTAAAAATGCATAATACATATAAGAAGAGTAAATACAGTGTTGTGAAAGAAAAGTCATGTTTAGCACATTTATTAGAATTTTTGCGGACACAGCAAGAAATGAAATGAATGGGGAGCAAGTAGATGTAATGTAATTGGTTTTCCAAATGGTTTCCCATGAGATGCTATGGAAATCTTCAAGAATAGATCAAAGTTTAGTTATCAGACAGGTTAAATCTTGGTGGGAAAATCTGGAACTGGAGGCAGATACTCCAGTTAGTAGTTGATATTCTAATACAAAGATGAGGTGGAATGTCGTCTCCAAGAAGGTTGTGAATTTTCTACCCTGAAGAACAGTTGACACTCAATCATTAAGTCATCAAACATATTTAAGGCTGAAACTGATAGGTTTTTGAATTGCAGACAAGGCCAAGGATAAAATCAACCATTATCTTATTTAATATAGCAGATTTGTGGGGCCATGTGAACTGCTACTGTTCTTGCCTCTTGAGTTCTTGGGTTCAATTAGAGCAGTTTCGATGAATCAGTGGGAGAAGAATTTTCAGTTTTACTGTTCCTTTGGATGAATTTCCCTCCATAATTTTTTAAATTATTCGGAGTGATATTCATGAAAGATATTTTTCATTGTTCAGCTTTATAATTAAAGCTGGCAGGAACTGGCAGTTGCAAAGGCCAAATATTGTACCTGGAAACAAGGAACAATCTCATGGGCACATGTCACTGCATGTTGTCTTTCTTATGGAAACCTGACTACACCTTATTAATAATCTGCATGCTAATATTAATTTATGTTAACTCTCTGGGTAAAATTCTGAAACAAGATTTCTTCCCATTATTTGCAGGATGATCTTTTTATTTATATATATATACTCATTTTTATATAATGCTTTATACATTATAACTGTTTCTGTTGCATGGTGCGCCCTGACCAACACACCACAGCAAACTGGGATGCCACAGTAACGTAGCGGTTAGCATGATGCTATTGCAGCTTGGACATCAGAGTTTGAAGTTCAATTCTGCCGTCCTCTGTAAGAAGTTTGTATGTCCTTCTTGTGAGCATGTGGGTTTCCTCCAGGTGCCCGGTTTCCACACACAGTCCAAAGACATGCTGGTTAGTAGGTTACTTGGTCATTGTAAGTTGTCCTGTGATTAGGCTGTGGTGAAATAGGTAGGTTGCTGGGCAGTACTGCTCGAAGGGTCTCTTCAACACTGCATCTCTAAATAAGTATAAATTCCTAACACATGCAAATGTACATGCTGAATAAAGATAAACGTTAATCCTTGATTGTTTCCAATCCAGGAAAAAAAGTTTTCTTGTGAATTAATTGCAGTTCAGATAAAGTACAAAAAGGGGGCATAAAACGTAAAGCAAAAAGCTGTGAATGGGGGATGGTACCTAGGTAATAGAAGGAAAATATGTTGGGAATGTTCCAGTATATCACTCTGATCTTCCAGAGGAGTCATTTTGTTCCCTGCTATCCTTTGGCAGGAAACTAAATTGGTCCTCTGGAAGATCAGGAAATCAATGCCCTCTTGCATCTCACTTTTTCTGTAAGTGTTACCTGGGCTACCAAGTATTTCCAGTATTTTGTTCTTCTTTTGTAGTAAATGGTAGATTTGGAGCAATTGACTATTAAGATGCAAGATAGTGGTAACTATGTTGGTTCATTTTGGTAGGTCAAATATGATGGCGGAATGTCTATTAATGGTAAGACTCTTGGCAGTGTGGAGGATCAGAGGGATCTTGGGGTCCGAGTCCATTGGACACTCAAAGCTGCTATGCAGGTTGACTCTGTAGTTAAGAAGGCATATGGTGTACTGGCTGTCATCAACCATGGGACTGAGTTCAAAAGCCGAGATGAAATGTTATAGCTATATAAGACCCTGGTCAGACCCCTCTTGGAGTACTGTGCTCAGCTCTGGTCACCTCACTACAGGAAGGATGTGAAAACTATAGAAAGGGTGCAGAGATTTACAAGGATGTTGCCTGGATTGGGGAGCATGCCTTATGAGAGAACTCAGCCTTTTTTTCCTTGGAGCAACAGAGGATGAGAGGTGATCTGATAGAGGTGTATAAGATGATGAGAGGCATTGATTATGTGGATAGTCAGAGGCTTTTTCCAGGGTTGAAATGGCTAACGCAACAGGGCACAGTTTTAAGGTGCTTGGAAGTAGGTACAGAGGAGATGTCAGGGGTAAGTTTTTTACACAGAGAGTAGTGAGTCTGTGGAATGGGCTGCTGACAACAGTGGTGGAGACGGATACAATATGGTCTTTTATGAGACTCTTGGATAGGTACATGGAGCTTAGAAAAATAGTGGGCTACGGGTAACCCTAGGTAACTTACTCTAAGTAAGTACATGTTCAGCACAGCATTGTGGGCTGAAGGACCTGTATCGTGCTGTAGCTTTTCTGTGTTTCTATGTGACCACCAGGAAGGGGAAAGTGTAGTGAAAGGATGGATAAGGAACAGCAAGGAGGTTCTGTAGATGAAACTGAGATGCGCAGATGGTCTGTTGCCTCCTGAGTGCCAGCGTTCAGGACATCACAGGTCCGGTCCTCACCATTCTTAAGCAGCATGGTGAGCAGCCAGAGGTTGTAGTCCACCTCAGTACCAATGAGGTAGGAGGAGCAATAAGGTCCTGAACAGTGAGTTCAGGACAGAGCTTCCAGGACTGTTACACATGCTACATGGAAGTGAGGCCAGAAATACTGTAGAATATACAGTTTAACATGTGGCTGTGGAGCTGATGCAGGATGGAGGGCTTCAGATTTTTGGATCATTGGGCTTTCTTCCAGGGAAGGTGGGACATGCACAGAAGGGATGGTTTGTACCTGAACTGGAGGGGGACTAATATCATAGTGGGAAGGTTCACTAGTACTGTACAGGGAGGAGGGTTAAACTAGAGTTATACAGGGATGGGAACCAGAGTACCAGAACAGGTAGTGGAGTGTGTCAGAATAAAAGGCAAGGATAACAGGTTCAAAGAACATATGTTTTTGGAAGACATTAAGGTCCTGGTTAAGAAAAAGAAGGAAATGCATAGCAGGTATAGGCAAGCAGGAACAAATGAGGTACTTGAAAAGTATAGGAACTGCAAGAGAACACTTTAGAAGGAAATCAGGAGGGCTAAAAGAGGTTGCTGAGGCAGGCCAGGTGAAAGAGAATCTTTAAGCCTTATACAGATATATTAAGAACAAAAGGATAGCAGGGAACAAAACCGGTCCTCTGGAAGATCAGAATAATAATCTATTAATGGAACTGAAAGAAATCTGATTCTTTGCATCCGTATTTACTCGGGAGATGGACACTGAGTTGACAGATGTGAGGCAAAGCACAGCAAGGTCATGGACCCTATACAGTTTACAGAGGAGGAAATGTTTGCTGGCTTGAGGTAAATTAGGGTGGATAAATCTCCCTTGGACCCTGTGGGAAGCTAGTAAATAAATTGCAGGGGCTGTAGCAGAGATATTTAAAACATCCTTAGCCAAGGGTGAGGTGCCAGAGGATTAGAGGATAACTAATGTTTTTCCATTGTTAATGAAAGGCTCTTGGAATAAGCCAGGAAATTACAGGCTGGTAAACCTGACATCAGTAGTGAGAAGGTTATTTGAAGGTACTCTGAGGGACCGGACATGTAAGTATTTGGATATTCAGGGACTGATTAAGGATAGTCAACATGACTTTGTGTGTGGTAACGTATGTCTAACCGATCTTATAGTTTATCTGAGGAAAATTCCAGCAAAGTTGATGAAGGCAAGGCAGTGGATGTTGTCTACATGGACTTTAGCAAGGACTTTAACGAAGTCCCGCATTTGAGGTTGGTCAAGAAGGTCACTTGGTATTCAAGATGAGGTAGTAAATTGGATTAAGCATTGGCTTTGCGGTAGAAGTCAGAGAGTGGTTGTGGATGGTTGCCCCTCTGACTGCAGGCCTGTGACTAGTGGTGTGCCCCAGCGATCAGTGTTGGGTCCGTTATTGTTTATCCTCTATAGTATATCAATGATTTGGGTGAAACTGTTGTAAAATGGATTAGCAAATTTAAGGATGACACCATGATTGGGTTGTGGTGGACAGCGAGAAACACTATCAAAGCTTGCAGCAGGATCTGGAGAAGACTGTAAACAGGGCTGGAAAATGGCAGATGATATTTAATGCAGACAAATGTAAAGGGTTGCACTTTGGGAGGACCAATGAGGATACGTCCTACATGATGAGCAGTAGGGCATAGAGGAGTGTGGTAGAACAGAGGGATCTGAGAATACAGATCCATAATTCCTTGAAAATGGTGTCACAGATAGAGATGGTTGTAAAGGTAACTTTTGGCACTTTGGCCTTTTTAAATCAAGTGTACTGAGTACAGGAGTTGGGATGTTATGTTGAAATTGTATAAGATTTTGGTGAGGCATAATATGGAGTATTGTGTGCAGTTTTGGTCACCTACCTACAGGAAAGATGTAAATAAGGTTAAAAGAGTGTAGAGAAAATTTACAAGGATGTTGCTGGGACTGGAGGACCCGAGTTATAGGGAAGGGTTAAATAGATTAGGACTTTATTCCCTAGAATGTAGAAGACTGAGAGTAGATTTGATAGTTATACAAATTATGAGGGGTATAGATAGAATAAATGCAAGCAGATTTTTTTACATTGAGGTTAGGTAAGACTAGAGCTAGATGTCATGGGTTAAAGGCGAAAGGTGAAATGCTTAAGAGGAACATGAGGGGGAACTTGATCCAGAGGGTGATGAGAATGTGGAATGAGCTGCTAGTGCAAGTGGTGGATGTGGGGTTAATTACAACACTTAAGTGAAATTCGGAGAGGTCCATGGATGGGAAGGGTATGGAGGGCTATGGTTTGGTGCAGCTCAATAGGACTAGGCAGATTAATGGTTTGGCATGAACTAGATGGGCCAAAGGGCCTGCTTCGGTGCTGTGGTACTCTATGACTTTATGATTCACAAAAACAAATTTATATTAATACAAGGAATTCCTTACTTTAAATCAGGTTAAAATTTAGATTAAAAATCAGAAGAAAAGAATCCAGTTTTGAGGTACTTTCAGGTGACAATCTATGTTGGGTTCTGGGCAGCCTGAGACCAGGTTGTGCACATGAACAAGCAGTTTCAGTGACGTTACCAGTGACTGGGGTGAAACTGGAGGATGAACTAAAATTTTAACAATATGTATATTACTTTGACCTCTTTTAAAAGCAAAGTTCAAAAGTTCAAAGTAAATTTATTATTAAAGTACACATATGTCACCATATCCAATCCTGGGGTTTGTTCTCCTGCAGGAATCCAAGAACCATAATAGAATCAATGAAAGACCATACCCAACAGAATGGACAAACTACCAATGTGCAAAAGACAACAAACTATGCAAATACAAAAGAAAAATAAATAAATAAATAAGCAATAAATATTGAGAACATGAGAAGAGTCCCTGAAAGCAAGGCCATAGGTTGTGGGAACAGTTCAGTGATGGGGGCAAGTGAAGTTGTCCACACTGTTTGAAGAGCCTGGTGGTTGAGGGATAATGACTGTTCCTGAACCTGGTAGTGTGAGTCCAAAGCCTCCTGCTCATTATTCCTGACAACAGCAGCAAGGGGAGTGCATGACCTGGGTGGTGGGGGACCCTGATGATAAATACTACCTTCCTGCAACAGTGCTTCATGTAGATGTGCTCAGTGGTGGACAGTGCTTCACCCATGACAGACTGGGCCATATCCATTAATTTTTATAGAGAGTTCCACTCAAGGGTGTTGGTATTTCATTAAAAGCACTGTAAAATAAACTCTTAATCTGTTTGCCATGTGAAGTAGCAGCAGTATAATTATTGATCTATCTAACTTGGCCATCTTGGAAACCATTCCCATCAGCATCCCCAGTTACTGCTAATGAACATTGCTCACGTTTTCTTCTTCCATAAACCCGTATTTGTGCTTAACTTTCATGCATGGCTTACGGTTGTTTTTTTCTCTACCAAGCGAAATAATTTCTCATCGATCCAGT